>NC_089318.1:8702295-8768289 GCF_036669915.1 Pocillopora verrucosa | reverse complement strand
TTATTTGTCCTCGTGGATGAAGTGAAACACTCCGAGAGTGAAGTCTCTTACTGGCGAGAGCACAACACATTTACTGGCTAGGATTCGAACCATTAGATTCCAGCAAGGGTGCTTACCATTAGCACTACACTATTTAGTAGAGATTGAGGACATTTTCTTTTTATTTATGTCATTGTTCTCCGACGTCATAGTAAAATTGCGGTATCTCTTCAAGTCATCCGAGAAGTAAATTCATGTCTCAGTTATTGCTTGACGTATTCCTTCGTCTTATTTTCTTCAGATCTCACCAACTAAACACGGTTTTAAAAACGGTATGAAACTAGAGGCCGTGGATCGAATGAACCCGGATCTAATCTGCGTTGCCACAGTAACAAATGTGATTGGCGACCACTTTCTAGTTCACTTTGATGAGTGGGACGACTCCTATGACTACTGGTGTGGGGATGACTGCCCTTACATTCGTCCTGTGGGGTGGTGTAAGGAGAATAATAGGAATCTTAACCCACCCAACGGTAAATATTGACGCTTTAGTAATAACATGCCATGTGATTATTTGAGTGTCAGGCACTTATACATCCTCGTCGTTAAAGAGCTTAGTTTCGGCCACAAAGGAAAGAAGCGTACTAGATGTAACGAATCCTTTCTACAGAATACTGGTTATGTACCTTAAAGGAACCTCGTCAGCCTAATATTAAAAAGTCGCTCATTTTTAAATCGTCTCTATCTGCTCCACCTTAAGAAATATCCACGCTCCATTTGGGTCTATCCCATTAATCTTTTCTTTTTCTTGCCTGCCAAACTAACATTTTGTAGTTTCACATGGTCGTTGCAGATAACAAATAAAGTTATCGCGAAGTAGCTCCTTTCTTGGGTTATTTCATACACTAAGCTGTTTTATTTATTTATTCATTTTTACAAATTTAGACGACGAGTTTCATACATTTCGTTGGGAGGATTACCTCAAATCCACAGGAACCATTGCTGCTCCATCATATTTCTTCAAAACGGTGAGTTTGATCTAGACAATTCCTTGATAAATGAACAATTTCAGTCACTGAAAAACGCTATCTGAGCCGTCGCACCCTGTTTACAAACTTCACTCCTCACTCCCTACCCTTTTCTTTTACCTTAATATCTTTTGCTCTTGTTGGAAATGGCTCCATATGTCCACAGAGGCCTTTGCCCAAATAACTCAACCAATTTTCTATCGATTTCTTTTCCAGCGGGCTCCGCCAATTTTCGAAGTCAATCACAAACTTGAAGCAGTTGATAAAAGAAATCCCTCCTTAGTACGGGCCGCCACTGTGGCTGAAGTAAATGAGTACCGACTGCGAATACATTTTGATGGATGGGATGATATTTATGATGACTGGTTTGAGGCTGACAGCTTGGATCTCTACCCAGTGGGGTGGTGTGAAAAGACAGGTCATCCTTTGGAGACCCCCCTCAGTAAGTTGTTGGCTATACATTACAGCATTTGTGATAGAACGCCGGTAGATTAATGCGAAATATGCATGGTCTGAAGTTTGTTCGTCAAGTAAAGAACGTTTCCAGCTAATTTTGTTGCATATGTAATTTCAGCGACGCGTGAGAAGATATCAAGCGCGGCGTGTCCGACTCCCGGATGTAAAGGAATTGGACACGTGAAAGGCGCGAAGTACTCAACTCATCACAGCACGTTTGGCTGCCCCTACTCTCTGCAGAACCTGAACAAGGACTCGTGTCTTGTCGATCGACTTTCTAATAATTCCATGACTGAAGAGTCGGATTGGTCTTACGCCTCTAAACAAAAATTAGCAGTGGTGAAAGCCATTAAAGGTATTGGTTTCGTTAAATTGTGTTTAGTTTCACTAAGTTTTGGGCAAACTAGGCAACCCTATTCCCTGCAATGTCGTAGGCCACAAAGGCATCGCAAAAAGGCTTCAAATAAGCGCTAAAACACAGGAAAAAATTATTTTGGTCTCGGATATACTCTCCACAGTGAGAGACCGCTGGCCTAAAACACTTCATTCTCTGTATTTGAGGCGACCTCGCTCGTCACGTCACCGTCAACCTCGCACGCGGAAGTGTTCAGTCTGTTTTTCATCTCTCTATTTTTGGCAATTGTGCAGTATCTTGCGCTGCTATTGAACAAAAAGATTTGTCATGTTTCATTTTTAAAGGATCGAAATCTATTCCTGTTTCAGAAGAAATTTCCACCAACCAAGGAGATGGGACCTGTCCGACACCAGGGTGTGACGGGACCGGCCACGTGAGCGGACAGTGGAAGACACACTACACGTTAGTACTTTTCCTGTAAATACTCAGCGAACAGCCTTACGAAAGTGCGCATGCGCTACACTTTATTAACATTAAACATGTTCTATGATAACGAGTACAGGTGGGTCTACGATTGATCTTCTCCCAAGATTTCTTGTAGGATCATTAACTAGAACGTTTTTCCTTAACTGTTCGAGAGCGGTCATGGAACCTCTTCGGAAAACAAGCAAAAACCACCATCTAATAGAAACACGGTAAACTCCTAAATTCCAAAAGGAACAATCCTCTAAAAAGCGACTTGACCAAAAAACTGAAAAGCTAAAAAACTCGCACACGATAAAATCGTACCTGTAACAAATACTCACGATGTGTTTCAAATTTTAGAAGACTCAAAGTGCACGCGTTCTAGTCGCGCATCACACCAATTTGGTTTGGTCTTCTTAGTATTTATGTTTTCATTTTTCTTACTCTTTTCAGCCTGTCAGGTTGTCCTCGAGTGAAGCATTTATCAAAATCTCCCTTATCAAAATCACCAACTGCAAAGAAACCCAGCTTTCTTCATTCACCCACAAACAAGAGTTTTGCCGCAGGCATTCCAGAATCCAATGTCATTGGCACACGCAGTACCTCCAGGTAGGGAAGGTTTGTAAATTCTTCAGCGAAAGGAACCATTTTTTTAAGTTTTAGGGCTAGGGTAGGGGAAGTAAAACAACAGAATCGTGCAGAGGAATTTTTCGTTAAATTTAATTTATGAAAAAGGAAAATTAGAGGATTTTTTCCCCAAATCATTTACAGAAAGAAAAGAAAAATCCAAGAAAAGATTCCACCGACGGAAAAGGGTCCTTCAGGAAAAATCAAGAGGAGAGCAGTTATCTGGTCCTTTTGAGGGAAATCTTGAAAAATAATTTTCAGACACTTTTGCAACAGTTCTACCCTAAACACTTCAGTCAGTCGGTAAAATTGTTGCCGTTGCTACTGAGTACTACTATTTTATAAAGAAAGAAGTCTTTTTTCACGAACTTGAGACGAAAAATTTGATCAGCAATGTTGAAGCCGTCATTGAGAGAAATTTGACTTATCTTACATTACTAATTTTTCGTTTCAGGCGAATTAGCTCCAAGGAGGAAAAGCCCGACTTTGCCAAATGCAAAGGTAAATCTCACGCACAGGAAGTTTAGACATTCGCACAGCCAAGACGAGCTGCTTATAGAGTGACTTTCAATTCAGCGTCGACAGTAATCTGGGATTAACCAATCAGATGTAAAACTTAAAGCAATCGCGGCTAAGTCCCGTTTTCCCACGCTTCAAGCAGTTTCTTTGTTTTCACTTTGAGTTTTTATTGGCTAATTTCCTTAGACTGTGCATTATTGTATCGAAACTAGTAACTAAAATAAACCAAAACACGGTAAATCAGTAATGAGAACGATTGTTCCTTTTGTTTTTTTTCAGTCGCAGATAAAGCCATCCAGCACGTGTCACCGTTCTCGTTCCCATGGCCTCTCGGTAGCGGGTTTCCTACAGCGTTTCTAAGCGAGCTCAGGACTTCCATTAGCCGTAATAACAACGCTGCACTGTCCAGTGAGCGTCAGCGAATGATGGGCTGGGATGTCAATGACGTTGCCAGTCACGTAACATGTCTGGGTTGTGGAGATCAAGCCAAAATTTTTATTGAACAGGTAATTGTTCATCTTTCTCTAAAGTGCGTTTCCTTTTGTAGAAATTTCAATTAAATTGGTCAAGGACATAAAAGTGCAGATTTTATGGCCTAACACCGAGACATAGAATGACAAGTTGCTGCAGCAAGCTTTTGTCACAAACCGTGTCGTGTGTCTCATTTTTAAGCCCTTGGCTTGCTGGCTTGATGATTTTCGTTCCCCATTTGTTTCTGTCAGAGGCTGCTGTTTCCGGCTGGTGCTAATTTTAGTTAAACCTTTTCCTCTCTTCTCCGTGTATTCCACCGTGTGCACTGCTTCCTAAACAAATCGTTACAAATCGTTGCAAATCATTCTTATGGCTGTGATTATGCGTATAAATTCAAACCACCTCGAATTCGTGCTTCTTATGTCGAGTACAAAATAATGCCGCAGGGACGAAGATTTTCACGGGTACTTTTCTTGTCGCTCCAGATGAACAACTCCTGAAATTATCTCTGCGCATGGTCACGAAGCGTGTTTAGACCCTCAGAACTCGTAGTATGAATCAATCGGTTATGTTTAGATTATGAGTCTGAAACGTGAAGGCCTGGGCTCAGTTGTAGAAAGGTCCGATAACGGTATCCAACGGATAAATTGCTTCTGTAAATTACTTCTGGCGGATAAGCGATAGCAAAATTTATAGCGTTCACCAACGTATAGAGTTTTATCCAGTGGATAGTGTTATCCAACCTTCGAACAACCGGGACCTGATAACTTGCGCCATCAACTTTTTTATTTGTTTCTTGCAGCAAATCGATGGAGAGGCCTTCCTTTTACTCAACCAGAGCGACATCGTGAACATTTTAAAGATCAAGCTTGGCCCTGCCTTGAAGATCTACAACACCATTCCAAAATTTTGATGTACTCACTCTTAGCTGTTTTATACAATATAGACAATTCATTCGCCCCAGTCCCTAACGGCTGTGAATAGCCAGGCACTGACATACGTAATCAGCGGTGGGCTTCCCTATGAAATTTCATTTGATAATATCAAAACGTCAATCAAAAATAAGCCTTGAGAAATCTCGCATCAAGGAAGAATTTTTTAAACTATTTTAAGTGATCTACTTTAAACATTAGTTAGAAACAAATCGAATAAACCTAGCTTCATTGGAGAGAATTTACGTTCGATTTTACCTTTTTTGCGTTTCAACTATCAAAATTGGCATCCACATATTAAATACATGCTATGGTAGATTTAGACCAAGGAAGATGGGGCTCTCTCTAAAAATTGCTGGGAGTTCAGCGTGTAGGAATAATCCTCACAGAGATTTCTATTAAAATTTAACTTTTGGTCTTATTGTGTTTTTTGATGGACTTATGCCCTAGTAAGCAGGAGATAACTAAACATTGTCGTCACAGTGCGAAAAAAAAAATAAAAGATTAATAGTCCCTTCAAGTTCGCTGAGGGAAGAGGGACAGATGGGTGAGACCTCGGGAGGAAAAAGGACGGTAGGGTTGGGAGACAGGAGATGACAGGCCGGGAAGTGGGAAAGAAATACAGAAAAGCAGACATTCCTTAATCGTTAATCTGCACTATTTCACGACAAAAGAGCGGGAAGCGAGGGCCAACCGTCCTCGAGGTGGAACAGTGGGATACGGGTGTATATCTTGTTAGACGCTTTGGCGTAGAGTATCGTCCAGTATTTTTACAAGTTGTTCCTCACTAATGACGAGTGAAAATAATTAGTGATAGTACACGCCAAAACTTCTAATAAGTGAAAAATAAAAAACAACTGCTATCTTTCGTATGTGCGCAATGAAGCACTGTTGAATGCAATTTAGTATCTTTTCAGCGGTATTCACGCTAATTTTGATTCCGAGTAACTTTACATCGAGAATTTTAGAAATTTAGACACTGTCCTTAAACAACGGTATGCAACCGCTGGATTTTAGCAACAACATATTTATATCATGACTACCATGTATATCAGTATCATTATTAATACCATTTTCATTATTAGCATCTATAACCATTATTATCATTATTACTATCAATATATCAACGACCTGTTTTTGTCCTGCGTCTCTGGAAAAAGTTGAAACACCTTTAACTTTTCCTGCAGACTCCCACTCATTGAGTCATTCTTTCTACTATATGTAGCCTTGCATCGAAAGTGATTCAGCCTCGATAAATAATCTTGAGACACAGAAAAATCCGATCAATTTTGCTTGCGATGAAGTCCATCCTATCATTCTATATCCGGGGACGTGCACATGCAGGCATATGTATTCGATATCCCGGATAACTTTGCGAGCGCGCAACCGCGTGGAGAGTGCTAACTTTGCCATTTTGCTGTGTTACTCGCGTATAACATGTCACGATTTGGAAGGTACCCTTTAAACATTCCTTCACTTACTGAGGCGTTTGCAAATTTCCAGCAAAATGTTTCAGGGTCAAACCAGAGACGGGACCGCCAAGACTATGATGACAGACGCTTCCGAGATCGTGATCGAGATACAAGGAGAGACGATGAGTACGGTCGAAGAGACAGCGGTGGTGCTAGAGGGAGATCTTCGCGGGAGAGGTTCTCGCCAGAAGTAAGCTTTACCTAATTGCTTGAAAAGGAATTCGGAAAGGGAGTACTAATCCATCGTTACTTGTTACAAGAAACACCTATAATTTTCTGCACACGTGTTAGAATAATTCATACCAAAACTGACCAAGGTTCCAAGCATTTTAGTAGCCCGCATTGATGAAATTTCACTTTCTCGTTGTAGCGCTTGTGGGTGAAAGTTCTGTTAGAAATTTAGAAGTAGAAATTGTCTTTCATTAAGGAATATGCACAACGGTTAAGTGTGGCCGTTCGCAAAATTTCCATATGATATTAGCACTGTGCCATAAACAGATGTTTAATACACTATGTTTACAATATTGCTGTAGGATAATTTGAATGTGTGAAACTTGTAGCGAGAGCTCTTCCGTAGTACATGAACTTCGTCTTTTCATTCAAAAGTCATCAAGATCCAGATATCACTTTACTCAGAAGCTGGAAATGTTGATGTGATGCCGCTAGCTATTTATGACGGCTGTTGATCCATCTGCTTACTTGCTCTCCACGGCTTTGGAATTTCAGTTCAAATATTTACTTAGAAGTGTTATAAACTTACCTTCCACGAGAAGAATCTGCCGTCTTTCCGCAATCTGAGTGGGAATTTGACGGAATGTTTCCCAATTTAATAGCAATCATGGCCATGTCTTCTATCTGCTAAAAACCATTCCATACTGTATTCTCATGCTGAATGGAAAATATTTGGCAGCTCCTCAGAAATTCAATTATGTGATTGGGTTGCTTGAAATACTTTCCGGTATATTGCTACAAATCATGTTTAGTAGCACTTTGTCTGGTTGTTTTGAAGGGCCAATGCTTGAAACGCTAGCTTTAGAAACTCCTTATGTTGGCAAATTTACATTATCACATAGCTGATAAAACCAATTATTTTCAATACCCCACACCAAGGCAGCACCAGCACCATTTCTTAAGCAGCCCTTCTATTCATTTGTCTAGAGTAAGGATTGATTCACAAGCTACTTTTTTGCTTTCTTGTCCGTGGACAAAACTCCAGACAAGCTACAGTTCGATCCGTTCATGGAAGGGCAGGCCGGATTTTCTTGTTTTTTGCTTGCTTGTTTGTTTGTTTGTTTTTTCTCATTTCTGTTGTAAAATTCTTACTATGGGTGAAGTAAAGTGGTCAATCACGAGGCCTTTGACACTTCAGAAGAGATCTTTTTTTCTGAATTAAAGTACCATGGTTTCATGGAGAGACCAAGGATTTCAAATTGAAATCCTCTTTTTATGATAATATCACCAAATTTATTTGGACCACTGAACAGTCCAGTTTCCACATTAGTATTTTCTATGTTCAAAACTATCAGCATTTGGACTTCAGAGGGAAAGGAATTTATGGTCCTCGCAAGTTTTGAACAGAGTCAATGAAGTTTGCAAGTTAATTGCAAAATCATATGCATCATGCTCCCTGTGATACACAAGAGTTGGGCACAGAATATAAGAGAAGACATTGCTTAGTACATGAAGAAAATAATATTCTGGGACTCAAATACACCTGTCTCCATAAGTTTGACTCTATAATGCATATTTAATATTGTTTGATCAGTTGACTTTGGCAGGGTTTGTAACAGAAAGATCTTATTTAAAACTGTTCTGTACATTTGGATCTTTCAACATCAGCTGTGAAATGAGGGATTTTGTAGTTTATTGGCAGTGTTTTTTTCATTCAGACATCATGCATCCATTTTAGTCACATACATCTGCTTGAAGCAGTTGAAGATCTTACTATTTTTATTGTGTAAGTAGAAGCGATGTATGGCAACATATATCTATAACATCACCCAACTGATTCCAGCTATTCATCATGTACTTGCTATGTCAGTTGTTTCCTCAGGTTGGCAGTTGTCATTGTCCTGTACTTGTGCATTTGTTTGTCTTAAATCTGTCAGGAACAATTAAGAGTCATCAAGCTTTATTAATCTTTTTTTTTTTATCTGACAACATTCTTGCTTATATTTTATCCCCTTAAATACAGCCCTCCTATTCATCATATTTAGATGACCATCGGCAAGGAAGCCAGTCAAATCTTGTGAGTTATCCTTTGGGACACTTGAACAGCTCAAGATCTGATCGTGGTAATAACAGGAATGATAGAAATCATAATCAAAACAGAGATCGATATCGGAACAACAGCACTAATAATCGATCTCAAGGCAACCGAAGCTCTACTAATCAGGGACCTGGAATTTTGGGTGCCAAGCCTGGTGATCGCTCTGTCCCAGAGCTTCCATCTAATCCTTTACAAGTTCCAGGTCTGTTGTGTTTTTAGCTCCTCAGTATTTGAGTTGTGCTTTAATGACCCAATGCAGTGCTCTTTTATGGTTTGCACTCTAACCCTATCAGCTCCTGTGTTCAGTTTTGATTCTAGCTAGGAACAGTTCACATAAAACTCTGGTTCTTGTCGTTTTTTGTCCTCTCTGTTGAGTGATCTCTTGTGTCCACTTTGACTTCTGTTTTCTTTAAGTGTAACCTTACAGTTCCTTACATTTCATTTTCTTGCAATCAGTTTTTGATTGACGTGTCCTCAGGTTTCTTTGTGACTTTGCGTTGCGTCATAGTTTGTTATTGTCGTTAAGAGAAATACTGGTGGTGTTTACCTGAAGGTCAATATTCACATTCACTTGCCTACATCACTGAAAATATGTAACATTTACTCAACACAAAAATGTAGGTGATAAACAGTGGACATAACACTTTATTTTGAGACTTAGTTCTCTGACTCAAGGCAAGGATTTTGTCCTCTTAAGTGTATATTCATGTGCATAAAAAAGGGTGAAAAATCCCTAGTTATGTTTCATTCTTTCCTTTGGTGGACATGTGTGCAGTTCACTTGATTTGAATCTTACTAGCACGGTGACTCCCTGCCCAAGGAATTTGAACTCAATGCAGGAGTTTTTTTAATCACCCTAAACTTCAGTGATCTTTTACATCATCATTTTGTTCCTAGTTCTAGCTAGGAAGTGATTGTGACACTGTTTGGCACAGGAAAATGCAATTCTGTTGGGCTACAAAAGGGAATGAAAGGTTAAAAATTTAAGAAAATTTCAGCCCCCTCATTGTTGAAGCTCAGAATTAAGGCTAGAATTGGCTGGTCCTTTGTACAGTGTGACATTGGTGTACAGAATGCAAGGGTTTCAGTAACTTCCCTATACATGTAAGCTGCTGTCTATGGTGTAATGGGCAGCTGTGCCCTGAAAACAGGCCATAAGGCAAAACTCAAGCACAAGAACCTTGCAGGCCAAACAGAGTGCAATAAGAGTTCTTACAGGCAGCAATAGACATCCTGTAACCAGCTTTTCTTGAAACGCCTGAGAATGGGTGTCATTTTTCAGCCCATTTTTTGTAGACCCTTATAGTCAGTTTTGTCAAAGAGCACAGACATGGCAGAGGAGTTTGACACTAAAGTGCATCAGGCTAGGCACACATTTCCTAAAATGCCCTCTGTGTAATTCATTGTTACAACCAAACCTCTTTTGCATTGTGAACAGTGTTTGGTGTGTCCTCAATCGCTTTGTGACAATGCATTAGCAGTGAGCTGTGATCATACCTCATGGTGCATCTCAATTAGTTTCTTTGTCACTGAAGGGCAGTAATTATGCATAATAGCCTCCCCTGCCTCACCACCTATGGAATGACTATTTGTCGGTGCTTTGGATGCAACATGTTCTTTCAACATTTTGGACTTGTTAAACAAGCAGTAGATTCAGGGCACCTGTGTCTTCTGATCCAAAAGGGCACAGTGTGGCATAATGCAAATAGTGTTCTCCTTTTCAGGTGGTAACCAATAAAATTTACTGCCTGAAATTCTGCAAAATTCCACAAGTAAAAGGATTGATGTACTGGTTTGAAACTTTCCCTTCCCTGTCATGATTAAAGTAATGAGAACACTGACAAAGTGGAATAAATCTGAGCTCTTTGAGCTCTTCTTACTTCCATGGATATGTTTAGGCTGGCTGAAACCTCTCCAGAAACTGGGCTATTTCTTAACCTTAAATTGAGCTGCAGATGTAGTCTCTGAACAAATATTTACAGTCAAGGATGTCCTTTTACAAAGAAATTCTTGCTCAAGTTCATGGGAGAGGGCCATTAGATTACAAGACATGCTGTTTCAACCCTTTCATTCTCAAGATCTTACTAGTGACTCTCCTTCCTGTCCACAAAATACTTCTTTTGATTTGAGTTTAAGGAATTTTTTACTAGATCAAGGAATCCCATAATTGACCATAATTGAATTTTTTTCAATCCTCATCTCTTGTCTGCTTGTTAGTGCATGTTGTAGGGAGAAATTCTGTCTCAGTCACTCGTAAAAGGGTTAAGATAAGTAGGGGTCATCCATCCCCTTCACCTTGTGAACCAAAATTGTAAAGATAAGATGTTACAAAAAGATTTGCCAAGCTCTTTGGTGGTCGTGCTGATTAATAACTAATTTTTGTTAATTTTATTGACTCGTGTGGATGAAAAAAATTCCTTTTAGATTGCAAATTTTGTCTTCAAAGTTGGCTGCTTTTGTGCATGTACTTGAAAAAGTGCTGATACTTTGGCACATCCGTAGTAACTCCCATGAAGGGTGGAACAGTAGATTATATCCCTAATAGGCATGGTATTATCAAGACATTCATATTTCAGATCTTCTCAAGTGTCACCAACGCGAAACGAGCCAATAAAGAGAATATACATGTAACTTTTTGAAGAAGGAAAGGCTTATCACTAGAACATCAAAGTTACTTGATGAATCAATGTTTTCTTTGTGGAGTTAAACACTTGATTACCAGCTAAATGTAATTTCACAAGTGTAAATAACTTGCATTTAAGTTTTGATTTTCTAGTTTTTCTACCAAAATCTACATTTCTGGAGATTTTTCCAAGTGTGCTTTATTTAGAGTCTAAGTTTTCTAACAATGTCAGTCTTGATAAAGTTTTCAACCTCTGATATATTGTACCCTCTTGAATATAGAAATTGTGCCATAGAAAATAATATCAAATCAATAGGTAGTCATTTATTTATGTTTCACAAGTGTTTCTCTTTACTTTATTGAAATTCCAGTCTTGAGTTCAAATTCCTTGCAGAGGTGTACATCAAAAACTAATGAAATGAATGTACATGCACATACATGTAGATGTTGTTTTTGTTCTTAATGTAAATGTCAAATCTATGCTTCTTCGCACTTCTTCAAATTGTGTTTTGTTACAAATCTAACTTTATATTGTGCATCATACAGCTTTGGGTCTGTCAGGAGGAGGTAATAACCCAACAGCTGGCTTGACAGCACAGTTGGCTCAGCAACAGCAGCAACTCATGGCCATGGTGCAGACTCAGTCACTCTTGGCAGCTATGCAGGCGCAAGCTAACGCAAATGCTCAAGCACAGGTTCAGCAAGCAAAGCGTGCCATGCCAAATTCTCTAGGAGGGTTACTACCCACACCACTGATACCAAGGACTGGGGGAAGAGACATGCAGAGGCAGAACCGTAAGCGTAGAAATGATGGATGGGGTGGAGGTAACTTTGCAAACAAGAGAGATCGGCCAGATCGCAATCGTGGCCAGCAAGGTTTCAACCGTGGATCAAATTTTCAAAATAGAGGCAGGCAGTTTGGAGGAGGAGCACAGAGCCACCAAGCAAAGAAGACCACTGTCACAACCAAAGAGGAGACCAAGGATGAAGAAGTCAATGAGGAGGAAGTTGAGGAGGAGGATGTTGAAGAAGGAGGTTAGTTTGGTATCAGGTTTGTTCTTAACATTTAACTTCCAGATCAAATCTTTTGTTCTCCCTACTGTCAACTGTACAATTCCTATAATGTTAGTTCAGAGAATTTAGTAAATTGGATCAAGTAATTATCCCCAAATTGATATTTTTCTTTATTCTCATCCCTTATCTGGTTGATATTGTATTTATGTTGTAAGGAGAAATTCTGTCCTGGTCACTCATGGCAGTCAAAGGGTTAAAATGAGTGATAATAAAACTTTTCATGTGGTCCTTTTTATTTTAGTGTTCCTAAATGACTAGTCATCATACCTGCATAAAAATTGGTTCAGTCCAACCATGTTTGGTAGTAAATCAAGGGATCTTTCAATTTATGTTAGGTGATAATGAACAGGAGGTTGAGGAACCACATGAAGAGGAAAAGCAAGAGCAAGACAGTGTTAATGAAAGACCTCGTGCAAATGAATTCAATCAGCCACCTCTTCCCAAATCCACAAACTTTCTTGGAGAAGATGTTGATTCTTTGATGATCTCTCTGTACGACAGGAAAAGAAACAAGTACATTTGTCAGGAATGCAAGATTATTTGCAACTTGCCAATGGTATGGAGTGATGATAAAATCAAAATTCATTCTTGTGTACCTGCGAGACTTGAGTAATTGATTTCTTGATTTCCCTTTAAATTGTTGAGAACAATCGACATCAAAGCATGAAATCAAACTCTAGCTGATGAAATTGTGATTTCTCACACCTATTCATTGGATGATGGTATTTTGATGTTGTTTGGAGAAGTTACTTGTTGACCACTTTGATCAATTGTATGGTGAAGGTGACCGCTCTAAGTCCTGAATGGACTTGTAACCCTCTCACTCTAAAGATCTGAATATTATCCCACTCCTCACACTTCCTGTAAATCACTTCTGATAAATTGGGGGGTTACCAGATTGCTATGTCATGGTATAACAACTTCTATCTAATAAGTTCGAGTATTTTTATTACCTGTTTGCTGGGTGATGTATGGCTGTGTAGGAGAAGTTGCATTGTACATGTAAATCACTTCAGGGAGTGTTACAATTTTGTGATTCAAACCTTCTTATGCATATCTTGCGAAGACAACACAAGTGTTGCCAACAAGAGTTTCCCAGTTTTTAGACTTTTTTAAAAAACATACAGAACACTTTGTTGCTTGGTTATATTTTGAACAAGCTATTACATATATGGGTAATTTTTTGAAATACAAGTAGTAACAAGATGTTGTCTTCAGTTACATAAAAATTTTCTTGTTCTTAGAGCTTTCATAAACATCTTCTTGGAAAGAGACATGCAAGGACTGTTCTAGAAAGCCGAGGACAGGAATTTGAGGATGCAAAGTTCAAGAGTTTTAGTCAGGTAAATATCTTGTTTGTGGCTTTCCTATTGCATCAGTTGACTTATTTTTTGTTAATATCATCCCAATGATAGTGGAATGGGAGATTGCCAGTAAAGCTTATGAAGCCCCTTTGTGGGATGTTTAATAATTTTTGGCTGTTCAACATGGGGTACACATTTAGAACCAAACCCCAATTCATTATTTTGCTGAACTGTCACCCAGCTTTGAAAACCTTATACAGTGTGCATTTCTTGATGAAAAACTTACAATACTCAAAAGATAATATATATATATAATGTAATAAGAGCTTGTAAATACAATTCACTTCTAAGAGCTCATAGGTAATTCCTTACCTGTTTGCCAAGTATTCTGTTGGTTCAGAAAATTTGGTATTGGTTCAATTAATAATCCCCTTATTGTATTGGTATTTTCTCATCTGCTTGATATTGTATTGTTATTGTAAGGAGAAATTCTCACTTGGTCAAGTTGGGTAGTTAAAGGGGTTAAAGGTCTTGTTTGGGGTGATAGGGAGAAGAGAGGCTTTGCAGATTCTTGTTGGAAGCATGGTGTGTGAAGGGAGATGTGGTGGCCCATGAGCCACTCAGCTAGCTTTCTAGCTGTCCTGTTAAATTGACTTTTTTTTTAGTATTGAAACTGATGTGCTTTTCTTGCTCTGTTCAGCCAGCACTTACATCTTTTCCATCAGCCAAAACTCTAGAGGAGCATTGTAGTCTACTACGTTTAAATTTAATTTGTTCATTTGTCTGTTCTGTTCTGATATCCAAGGGGACAACACCAACAGATAAATCTGGAACAGAAGAGGTGTCGACTGCTAATGAATCTGATGACAGGGAAAAGCTCAGTGTTGAAGAGGTATCCAGTCCCTCTGCTCTTCACTCTCCTGGGCCTGACTTCAATTTAGACTTTGTTAAATACACATGTAACACCAGAAAGACAGCCATGAAAGAAGGAGACGTGGTTACAATCTCATCTGTTACACAGTCAAGGGTTCAGATTGAGGGCTTCACAAGTGGACGAAACATGTTAGGTGAGGCAAAAATTGAAAAAAAGGCTATTCAGTTTTTATTTATGTTATACACAGCCCTTTCACTTCCAGCAGTGACCAGGTAGGAATTTCCACTCACAGTGTTGATGCACATTCAGGCAGACAAGTGATGCAAAGAGAAAATTTTCAGTCAGTTAGGAGAGCTTAAACTTAAAGAAATGAATGGAATAGATTAACCAGTATCACTGCTCATTGCACTTTAAACAACTTTCCCTGGTGAAACATTCAATTTGGAACACCTTCTGGTTTTCTCTTCTCATTAGGTTGTGAATTTGTTAAAGCTGTGTCAGGATTTAACTGCCGCCTTTGCAAAGCATTCATCCGCTGTGGAAATGATGTGATTACTCACATCAAAGGCAAGAAACATCAAAAGAACTATCAAGTAAGTTTGTCTTATCTTTGATCTGTAATTGATTTATATGGAAAAAAAGATGTTGTGTTAAATACATGTGTGAGAAAAATCTGCAAATATTTTAAAAGTCAGAGCTAGGGCAAATCTCGTGCTAAATTGTGAATTACTACCAAAATATTTGAACTATCAACATAAATTGTGATTTTACGACTAAATGTAATGAATAGACCATCTTTTAACCATTTGTTTCTCTAGACATATGCCCAGGAACACCCACAGTATGAAGATCACCAGCTATTGCGAAATAAAGAGTTAGAGCAAGTGTTGGAACCTAAGGAGGGAGAAGAAGTAGTGCTATATGAAGTACTTGATAAAGACATTAAATCAAGCTCTTCAAAGCAGAGGAGCCATCGCAAGGATTCACAGAGTGAACAACAGCCAGAGGTTTGTACTGTTTACTATCAGGTGGCCTTTTCTTTTTTTCTTGTCAAGCTTTCATAGTAGTCACCCTATGTCCAACTGGGGATGATGCTATCCAATTCATCAACCCTTCAACTCCCATAAGTGATCAAGACAGAATTTCTCCTTACAATATCCATAAAATATCAACCAGATAAGTGATGAGAATAAAGAAAAATATCCTTTTGAGGATGATAAGTTGATCAATACTAAATTGTCTGAACTAACATTATAAGGATTGTATGGTTTACAGTAAGGAGAATTACAAATTTGATCTGGGAGTTAAAGGGTTAAGCTTGTTAAAAGGTCCTGTTATTAAATATCTTATGATGCAATCACTTGTTCAATGGGAAATAATTTCAGACTTTTGATAAAACTGTGCATCATTTGGGACATAACTATAAAAATCGTTTTTGATGGCCTAGCTGAGTGTGCCCTGATATATCTTATGATGGTAAGCGCTTAGTTTGATTGGTATTGAGAATGCTCTGTGTTTAGTTTTCAAATTGTATTTTAAATTTTACAGGTACCAATAACAAAATTTGTGGTAGCCCCAGAGGGTTATGATGAAGACTCCCAATTGCAGATCAACTGTGAAGCTGCAGATGTACATTTAGACCTTGGAGACCTTGATAACATTAATGAGGACTCACTTTGGCAGACCAAAGCGGAGATGAACATGGAGAAAGTACTTTAGAAGAAAAGTTTCCTATATTCGGCCAGATAGAACAGTTTGGAGACGAGGAAGTGCCGGAAAGTGACTTGTCATTATCAGGAACAACACCACAACTTGATGTGAGTGCATTCTTAAGAACTACTTGATGAAAAAAGGTCAGGTGTTGCATTTGAATCTTGTAGGGTAGATCCAAGCAACTGTAGTTAAATCTTCACATGTTTTTTTTTTTCTAACTTTCACGAATGGGGCCTCTGATAAGCAACTTGATGTAGAGAGCTGCCTTTGTATGCATTGTTAATTAAAATATTGATGTAGGTTAGAAGCCTTAGTGTGTTGTGAGATTGCGATTTTGTTTTGAAGATAAGAGTTTACATGTCAGAGCAGTTTTCACTTTGGATTCAATAAACCAGAATCAAAGCAATAACACCAGCCAATCAAAGTAAAGATTGACATCATCATTAGCCATTCAAAACCTGAACTAAAAACAGGCAAACTTCTTGAAACGCGGGCAAAAGTGAGCGAACAAGTCAGGATTGGTTTTAGTTTTGAATCTAATAGATTGAGATGGTGGTTTTTTGGGCCGATAACACAGCTAGGTAAAGCGAAGCCACCAGAATCATGGATTATTTTAGACACTCGATTGGAATCAGCTCTGGCAAACTTAACAAACTCACCTAGACGTAGAATGAGTGAACTTATGAGCCAAGCGGTCCGTACTGCTTGAGCTTATTCTGGTCTAAGTAGCACGAACCTAGTGATTTGGTATTCTCAATGGATATGATGCACACTGCTGGCACAGATAACCTTTACCCTTCAACACCTAGAAGTGGCTAGCATCTAATATCTCCCTACAGTATCACTATTGAATCAAACAGAAAGGTTATGAGAATACAGGAAATGGCCACACACCCAAGAGGCACATGATTGTTTTATGATTTATATTCGATGACAAAAGCTACTTTAAAATTAATGGGCCTTCTCAAGAACACAGAACAGTGCCTCTTAACCACCAGACCCCAGAGGGTCTCGCGCAACATACCACAGCTGAAGTATTTTGTCTTCCATTATTTTCATAGGATGTGGAAGACTTCACTCCAATGGCCACAGATGAATCTGTGAACAACGAAGAGATTGAAAGCCCAATACCACCCGTCTCCATCTCTCCCGGTCAAAACGTCGAGCTTGTGGAGCCAGAGACACCGACGAGTTCACAGGAAGAGGTCGAGGAGTCGCCCCCTGTAAGAGAAACTACCCCTACTGGAAGGCGTGGCCGGAAGAATGCTAGGGGAGGAGCCGGTAGAGGGGGGACAGCACGTGGACGAGGGCGCGGTCGAGGAACAAAACGGGGCACCAGAGCTGCGACAGGTGCAGGCAAGTCTTCAAAAGCTAAAAAAGCGAAAGTAGAAGTAGCTCCAGAGAATGATGATATGGACTTAATGGAGGGATTTGAAATAATAGACGAGATTGGCGATGCTGAAGATTAGAAAAGTAAAAAGCCACAAACTTTGTTAATTTCTGCAAAGTCATGAAGTAATGAGTATTTTTATGGTGTAATGCTTCTTTCGTAACTCTTCGTTGCTTTAATGGAACCACCTTTCTCTTTTATTTCGGGTTTAAATTCTGTTGAGCTCAAATATTGTGTAAAAGAATTTGTTTCAAGAGTTTGACACATTCACTGAGTTGTTCTGGTGTTAGCATATCTGTTACTTGCCTTTAAAAAAATTAAGCACTTGTAATGATGCGGTATTTAAGCAAGGTTATCATGGCAAACTCTCCAGATGTAAGCCTAACAGTTTTGATCATTGTCTAGTTTTGTTTAAACTTTTGCTTAAAGCAATAATTAACATATATTGAGTACCAACTCAACTTGATTTTTGGATCGTAAGTTTAACTTCTATTGATATTACAATTGGAGTAATCCCATTAATATTGGTAATAAGAAATTTTCACCAGCTAAAGAAGCTCTTGATTGGTAAACAATTTCTACTTGTCAGCACCTTGAAGAGCTTCTTTAATAATGATCATTTCCTTCATTATCATGGCGCTTATGTTTGATGTAGGGTGATAATGTAAGTTGAACTAGCTGCTATGAGAAGCCCAGCAATGGGCTCCTAATGCCAGTCACTTTAAGGGGTCAAAGTGTTGAACCTCGCGCTGACGAAAACTGGCCACCAACCAATGTTTTTTACCCTCTCCAAAAATACTTGAAATGTGGCACTATTTGATAATATTGTGCTGCTATGCGTAATGAATATTTCTTCTTTTCGAACAGATGAAATACTGGCTGTAAATCATTTTAATTAAGCTTTCCTTATTTACAACAATCACACTCTAGCAAGTGTCGCCTAACGCTCTCTATAAAAGTGTTTTTGCTCAGCTCCTGGGTTCCTGACTTTCTCAAAATGCCATATATCTCTTAGGTTAGGAAGTGAGCCCACTATCGAATTCTCTAGCGGATTCTCTCTTTGAAACCATGCGAACTGGAGTGCATCAAGCATTTGTCTCTCAGATTCTAGCTGCGAGTCATACCCTTCCCTTTGTAAATTTGCATTTGGTTTGTTGATTCCAGTCCAGCTATAAAGCGAAGATCTCCGCGTTAGAAACAAAATGCAAACGGTTGGATGTAATCCAGACTTCCAAGCGTTCAGTTAGTGAAACGAAGCACGATAGTAAACGGCTCAATAGTACCGGAGTGGTGAAAAACGAGAGAGGTTCGAATCAAATTGCGACTCGACCCAAACCTTCCTCATTTTCGCTGTACTTGCCACTGTTACCGTTTACTATTTTGCCCCGTTTGACTCACAAAACGCTTGGAACAGGTTCAATTTCAACAATCCACATCAAGATATTGAGCTCTAAGTGAAACTCCGCATTTCACAAAAGCTTTTTGACCGACAGGTATGAAAAGTATGTCCTCGCTATTCCACCTTCGGAGGTGAAAAGTGAGATTACAAAAAAAGAGAAAAAACATTTTCAGAATGGTAACATAATCATTGATTAACACAAGAGATCATGACAGGCTTGTAGGTGATCTACAAGGTCGTGACTTTGAATTTTCCTCACTCGGTGGCAAGGCTTTTGAATCTCCCGGCCGTCGACAATTATTCAAATTTTCTCTAATGTACTAGAATCAAGGAATAATGCAAAATATTGATAAGAAATTTTACCTTAATCCGTCGGTCAGCATCTGAGGTCTGTTACCCCTAGCAATCTGCGCGAGTTTTTCACGGTAAATCTGCTCTTCCAAAGCGTGAATTTCTACTTCCATTTGAGCTTTAATCTTTAATATCCTCTCTCTCTCTAATGGTGATAGCTTGCATTTCCTGAGGTGAAAAAAAGAAACGCGTTTCATTTTTCAAAACATGCCACTGTATTTATTTTTCGATAACTGGTCGATGTAACCGAGGCTTTAGGTTGAAGTGACCACACATACACACACACAAAAAAACGGTAAATAGTGGCTGTGGAAATAATATGATTGTTTTGTTCGTTTGCTTCTTTTTTTCTTTCTTTCGTCCCTTTTTCATATTGATTGCGCAGCATTTCAAATAGCTTTCTGCTCAACTTTTGGGCTGTTTTGATTATCATTGTGTGTGATCCGTTGTAATAAAATTGGAATAAATAAAACCCTAACCCTAACCCTAGGCAACTTAACGACTTTTGAACGGAAAACTAAAACTAGTGTCCTGAAGTGGTATTTTGGATTTGCGCTGACTATTTTCTGTGGCTGTACTGCGGTCCTAGAAAAGTCTGCAGCTAATGCAATAAAAAAGAGTTAACGCAGTGAAAGACAAACGCTCGAAGACTTCGAACCTTTTCTGTTTCTTTTCCCGTTGTCTTCTTTGTTTGTAAGTACTCCAAGCAACACCCATTCAAGGTAAGTCACTAGTCAGCAGCTCTCTCTGCGAAACACGGGCAGAGCAAACGTCTTTTGCAACTGAAATGTTTCATTTATGACGATGCAAAGGAGGAACGACGCGCGTGCTTGAATCAGCCAATAGGAACAGCTTCCTGTGCATTCCATCACAGCACGCGCATCGACACGCGCATGTTTACGTTTGTGCAGACTTTGACACGCGCTTCTGGCTTTGACTCGAAATACAACAAATGACTCTGCAGGATTTTGAACACAACGACAGTGCATGATCAGATCCCTCTACGGGAAAGGGGGAACTCTGAAGTTTGCCTCACTCTCAACATGTTGCTTCGTAACTAGTAACGGGGAGGCATGGGCACGAATCTCGCCGAAACCTGAATTTTCTCATAATTTCTTTGATTCATCTTACATCAGTGAAAAGCAGCAATATAATAACCTATGATCTACAATAATTTTCATCAGAAAGCTGGCAGTTTCGTGTTCAACGGGCGCCCAGAGAAGCTAAGCTGCAGAGAGGCATAGCCGATCGATGACGCAAATCCGTTGATCCAGATAAGGGAGTCCAACGAGTTGGCTTTCTCACCTTCTGGGCGCAGGAGGCGGGATGGAGCACTCCGGAAATAAAACCTATGGTTAGATTTATAATTAGGTTATTGTTCTTCTAGCTTTTTGACGCATTTTCCGCGGGTTTTTCAATTTTAAAATGCTCAATTATCTCAGGCCTTTCTTCGCTCCATTCCATCATGTTGTGATCGTCACGTGAATATAAACATACTCAAATGGGTGACAGATTCCATAGTTTGTAGCACTGTGAACGGTAGCGCAGCCGGCATTGCAAGGAAGACCTGGCTTTTGCGAAGATCAAAGGAAGAGGCAGCCATCTACAAGTAAATCATCTTTTATTCTATTCCTTAATTACATGTTTAGATTAATAGTGATTTATGTTAAAGCTTCAGAGTAGCAAATTAGAGCGAAATGGATCAGCTACAAGACTACTTTCCACGGTGCGAAGCGCGCGGTTCCCTTGGACTTGCCGAAATGGAGCGCTTTACTATCAAATAGGACGCTTGACTCTCGATGCATTCCTTTCTTGATTGGGTTTATTTTCAACGTAATGAACATCTTATAGTTTATACGTTAATTTTTTAGAGTAAAACATCGGAGAGCTCTTTGGGTCGCCTGCTCAAGCCTTGCGCAATATTTCGGGAAACCTGAGTTAACGTGGTCGTCCAAAAATTTGCAATCCCTGCGGCTAGTATCCCTCGCAACCCTCTCTTTTTCAGACTCAAAACCCGACTGTACAATGTCAGGGAAAGTGGAATATTGTGAAAATCTCACTTGAAGCATGCCTCTTTTAACCGGTTCACATAAGCTTCAACCAGGTACATTTAGAGCGTTCGTAATGAATGAGGCGAAATTCTCTTTGGTTAAGAAACATTACATCCGTTCTAAATGTCCTCTTAAGCACTTTTATAGAAAGTTTTTTTATGAAAAAACACAATCTTCAGTTTATGGTAGTTTCTACTGAAGTTGTTTCGCCGCGATTGTGGTTCTACCGCAACCAACTTTCTCAAGAGGTCTTTTCGCTGCAAGACTAAAATTTGTAAATATGTTCCCGGGGGACATAGTTTGATGCTACTCTGGTTTGCAGATTTAATGAATGTAACCGAAGAAGTTACAAATCATCAAATCATCACTTGTTCTCGGGCGTTAGCTTCGATGAGAAAGCTATAAATTATATTAATTTTTTCATCTGTATTCTTTTGTGTAGAATCTGCGTCAAATTTGTGTCAAAAACAAGCCTGATGACAGATGTGGAGGGATGTCACGCGGGCCTCAAGGTGAAGAAGATGAGTCGGCGAGTACAACGAAAGCTGTGATTTTCGCAGCGCTTGACGATATTTGTCTATGGGACTGCTTGTACGCTCTCTCTTACGACAACAGACAGGTTACTCTGGTGATTCATGTGGTTTCAATTTACTGGATGGACGCAGCTAGGACCTGCGCTCTTATTTGGTACAGACAGGAGGATCAAAACCTTTGTAAGTGTTTACTCAACCTTTTGTTTGTTTACTTAAATGGCTCAATCTTTTGTCAACATTTAGATGGAGAAGCTATTGAAATAACTTAGTACCACCCTTTGTTATTGGAATTATGTTTACTTAATAATTCTGCCCACCAGGCATTAAAAGCTGTAATGTAAATCTATTGTTCCTGATACTTAGTGTTTTTTCTTGTGGTATTGAGGCAATTTTGTTGCTTCATGGTATGAATGAATTGTAGCGAAGTTCTGAGTTGGAATTATCATTTTCCTTGGCTCTTATTGTCATTGGAATTTACTTCACAAATGGTTGTTAGAGGAGGTACTCTGAAGAAAGTCGGTTTACAAATAAGAAACTTGAAAGCAATCAGGGCTAAATTTTCTTAGGTGGAAGAAACTTGAATTAGCTTTTTTAAAGGTGTTCACCCCATTTAAAAGATGGAGACAAGTGTCTAAGTTCAGCAGTTAGCTATTGCTGTGACACACATCCTCAGAGACCCTGGGGCATCAGAGTGAAGCAGAGTGGAGTCCTTTCCTGTGTTTAACACAGACATTTCTACATGAATCATATTTCTTTCTACATTTCTTATGTAACTTCTTAACTACAAGGCTGGTTTCTATGTAAACTTTCTCCTGCCAAATCTTGCATTCTAGAGTGACAATGGACATTCTGTTGGGTCATATTTGGATTTTTGGTGGTCACTCTTACTCAGGTGACTTGACCATATTTGGTAAAGTCATCTGACCACAGCAGAAAAATAAACCTCTAAACTCGTGCAGAACACATATCAGGAGAATAAAAGTCACATTTTTAGATCATGAAGATACTTGTGGTAAATCATACTTTTGAGTTTCTGGAAATTTTGAATTATACAGAGGAGATGAATTTTTTTAGGGCTTCCCTCACACATTTCTTGCAACTGTAGTTGATCTACAAAAAAATTAAAATCCGATACATAGGATGGTGCTGTAAATTTTTCTCTCTGATCCTCTGAAATAATAGCCTTCAACCATTTTCCTTTGAGGGGAAGGCTATTTTGCTCTCAAAGTCCATGCTTTTACCTGATTGAGGACTGGTATTAGTCACAAACATGCTCTTCCACCGCTTCTGGGATTGAGTTGCCATGTTTATTTCACACAATGAGAAGTTTGATGGGTAGGCTGGCCACAGTAGTCTTTCTTCATACATTTTCAATGCCTTCCATAGCTATTAGTTATAATTCTGGTGTTAAAAGGGACTTGTATTCCTGGTATTGAAAGGATGGTAAAGAAGAAGAGATGGTTATCTAGTTGATAAACACACCAGTAGGTTGCGCTATGGTATAAAGATGTATTTGTTATTATGATTGTTGTGATTTTAAAATATTTCAGTATGATTGTTTAATCATGCTTACAATATAGTTTGCATCTATGGGCTTAAATTTCACACTTCGGTTGAGTATAACACAGGAGGCATTCATAGTAAAGTGTCTGTTATTTATTTTCTGCCCACATGAACTCGCACATATCTAACGTACCTGTTTATGAAGATGTATTTGCATCATGCATACTTCCCTATAATGTAAAAAATTGATATTTTGGAGCAAATTTAAAAATATTTATTTAAGTATTTGCCCAGTAAATGATATTTACTCATTGTATTTACTTATC
The DNA here is from genome assembly GCF_036669915.1 of Pocillopora verrucosa. Classification (NCBI taxonomy): domain Eukaryota; kingdom Metazoa; phylum Cnidaria; class Anthozoa; order Scleractinia; family Pocilloporidae; genus Pocillopora; species Pocillopora verrucosa. The sequence goes on along the minus strand of NC_089318.1, from coordinate 8,744,575 downwards.
TCTGTTAATCTTGAACCTTGCAAAATAATCTCAACCCAACTTGCATTGAAGTGAACCTCTGCAGACTTTTTTTGACTTTTGAGAGCTGTGAAAAGTTCCTAAAGATATTGTGTCTTGTTTGGCTGCTGCAATAAAAAAATTTATCACCTTCCAGTGTGAAAGGTTTGCAGAGATGAATTCTTCACTGTCTCTTCTAACTAAGCATGGCTAATTCCAGCTTTTGCCAATTTTCAAGCAATGTTGCGAGGGGAGCCTTTTCCAAAACAAAACATGATCATCATGGTGTCTCACTGGAAAAAATAACAAACAATCAAGTTGGTTTAAACTTGAGGTTTAACTCATTTTTTTAAATTGAATTTTCACTAAAATCCAAGCTTGGCAAAAACGTAAAATTTCCAATTTAGATAGACAAGTTAGATTTTTTTTAACCAAACTGGAAAATTAGAGAAAACCATAATTGGAAAAGAAATTATCCAAATAATTGTATTATATTCATTAATTTTAAAAAATCTAGATATGGATTTAGCTTATTACTTATTTGTATTTTATAGATAACCAACTTTGTTAACTTAGTAATCCTGGTTTGGATTACCTAACAACAACAAGAAATTTATTTGTACCCTACAGTAATTTACATGATACAAAAAAATATATATTACATGTAAAATGGAGAGAGTTTAGGCTGCCCATAATAACTGTTGAGGGCTATAAAGATCTCGGGTAGAAATCTTATTAAGATTATTAATAGGAATCATAATAGGATCTGTGAAGGATTCTTATAATAGATCTTATCAAGATTCTTGTAAGATTCTTACAGGATTCTTACAAGGACTTTATTAAGGTTCTTACCAAATTATATAAGATTCCCAGCAAGATCTTACTAAGATTTTAAGAAGAATGTTAACAGCATCTTAGCCAAAATCCTATACAATTTTAATAAGATTCTGGTAAGATTTCTAGAAGATTCTTACAAGATTTTTACAGGTATCCTACAAGATTCTTATGGGATTCTTAGAAGATTCCTGCAAGAAAATTTCTGAAAAACCTTTCGTCAATTCTCTTAAGAATCCTATTAAGTTTCTTTATAAGATCTTTTAAGAACATGGCAAGATCCTATGATAAATGTATTAAGGTCATTATGTATGTTATTAAGATCGTATAAGAATTTTATCATGATCTTAAAGAATGCCACTGTAACAACATCTACACAATCTTATTAGAAATTACTATTTTTTTTGGTAATTTTATGATTGTGTACTGTAAGATTTCATGTTGATCCATTAACAAACCTAGCAAGAGCTTAGAGAAACAAGTTCAGATCTTTATTTTAAAAAATGGTTTCATGATGATCATAATACACAAATTTCTTAAAGATTTGACAAAAATAGCCAATTTTTTATATTTTGGTCTGTGTTCACACATGGTAAGAATATAGATGCCAAGTTATTTCCCCTTATATTAACTGTATTAACCCTAACTTGCTTAACTACGGTCATGAGCTCTGAAAAAGAATGTCAAAAGTTGGTTCATATCAAATGTTCTTAACAGACCACATGCAAGAGATTATTCAGAGTTAATTGATTTGTTATAAGTGACAAATGATTGAACAATAGGATCATATTATATATTTAAAATGAGAGAGACCAGAGCGTGAGACAAGTTTGGTGTGGGAGAGATAGAGATCAAGTTGATTTTATAAAATAAAACATGAAGGTTTGAATCATAGCAGACTCTTCAGTCTCATTTCTGACACAGTGGCACCTCCAACGGGACTTGCGAAGCATGGAGGAACTATCCAAAGAAGTAGAGGCTATATATATCCCAGATGTTGTTGTACACTAATGGAAAAACAGGCGGCATTGTGGAAAAGGGAAACCTAGGAGTGGTTGCACAACATCACAACAACCTACAAGCCTTAGTAAAAGAAATAGACACACTTAAACTAACAGGGGAGAGACAATGTTCGAGGCTGGAAAAAGGGCAGAAGATGTTGGAAATTGGAGCAGTAACATTGAAGAACCTATCGCTGAAGCTGACAAAGAAGTTTTGTGACTGGAAAAATGGCTATTGGAGACAAATGAAGAGATCGAACATTGAAAACAAAAGGACGATGAAGAGAGGAAAGCCTGTACACGTGAAGAGGAGCTGAAATTCGAAAGAGAACAAATGGAGATGAAGCTAGAATTTCAACACCACCTGGAAGAGGCCAAGGCAAAACAGCAACATGTTGAGGAGGCTAATTGGAGTGAACAAAGGACAACAAAGCTACCAAAACTACAGATCACAAAGTTTAATGGGACCTATGAAGCATGGCTGCCATTCTGGAAGAAATTTCAAGCTAAAATTGATAAAGCAAACCTTGCATCTGTTACCAAGTTTGCATACCTGAAAGAGCTGGTAGATCCAAAGGTTCGAGGGGAGATAGACAGACTGCCTTTCACAACAGACGGCTACAAGAGGACAAAGAATATCCTCATCTGTGAAAATGGGAAAATGAGGGAGATTGTGAATACGTATGTCCAGAATATTGTGAATTTGCCTGTCATTACAGGAACACAACCTGCACTTATCCACGAATTTGGCAAAAGAGAGAGAGAGAGAGTTCTACTTTGATGTACATTGATGCACGTTGTCTATGATGCTTCTGCAAGAGCAAATGTAAGTGTCCCCTCACTCAACGATTATCTCAAAATCGGCCCTCCACTACAGAGCCAGCTTTGGAACGTGTTGATTCCAAACAGGTTCTATCTCATGGTAATAGCTGGCAATTTAAAACAAGCATTTTTATAAGTTTGAAACTAAAGAGGAGACCAAGATGCCTTTTGCTTTTATTGGTTAAAAAATCTACAGAGCAAGCAAGCAGAAACCTTATGATTCACTCAAGTACTCTTTGGTTTGGCACCATCTCCATTCTTCTTGGCCACAGTTACCAAGGAACATCTACAGGGATACAAAACGGTTAACTCAGAACTAGTAGAGGAGATAGAGTGCAGTATGTATGTAGATGATTTAATCAGTGGCAGGGAGACAACAAAACAAGCATTAGAAATCAAGATGACAGCCACAACAATCTTTGGTGAGGCGACTTTAAAGCTGCACAAGTGACCTTCCAACAAGTGGAAATAGTTAGAAATTGAAGGTGTGACTTCAGATGTAGAAAGTCAGAGTTACGCCAAATAGCAACTGGGAACCAGAAAGGGCAAATCAAAACTGCTTGGGGTCCCATGGGACAAAGAAAAAGACAAAATTCAAGTCAGCTGTCCAACTTCAACGGCTGAGCCAACAAAAAGGATATCCTGGGAAAAGTCACAAAAATCTGAGATCCACTTGGTCTCGTTTCACCCATGACCCTCTCTGGAAAATGCTCTACAGAGATGCCCATGATACCAAGATCATGTGGGATAGCCCCTTACAAAATGTCAAAGAAGTCCTGAAGGGTTTTCCCACAAGAAATGTTTATGATGGGCTGGGTAGCACAGTAGCACTGCACTGGATCTGTGGAAGCGGTGAATATAAACAGTTTGTGGGAAATCAAGTAAGGAAGATCCAGGAAAAACAAATCAACTGGAAGTATGTACCAACAGAACAGAACTCAGAGGATGTGGGGAGTTGGGGAGGAGATGTTAGTTAGTTAGTCCTGTGGCTTGCAAACCACAGGAATGGCTGCCTGACCTTGTCATGCCATCTAGTCAAGAATCAAAAGTGGAAGAAGTAAAACAAACGTGTGAGTTGTTTGCTCTGGCGATAGGGAAAACAGAGAACAACGATGCCTTTGATGAGCTGCTAGAGAAGCATGAGCTGTTGCATGTCTTGTGAGTCGGTGCCTGGATCAGGAGATTCCTCCACAACAAAACAACTGTCCATAAACAGTGTCATTCAAGTGAGCTTACCAACAAGCAAATTCAAGTGGGAAATTTGAAGAAGACTGTTTACATTTGAATGTGCACGGAAACCAAGAGGGAATGTTAGAGTGTAGAGGAAGAAATCAAGGCCATTACCCATCTTTCTGCCAGACTCCACACCCTTCTCTCACACATAAGTTCACTAATCACATGTCCACACTGCACTGTGTGGCCCTTACTATGACCAAAGTACAAGAGCTATACTGGGTACCAAATTTAAGGGCACACATAAAACAAGTTCTCAGCACTTTCAGCCTATGGCACTGGCAACACCGCCTCCTGTACTCCTACCCACTGACCATACAGAGGGGTGCACCTCATTCAAGGTTATCAGAGTTTATTTTGCAGGGCCCATCAAATACCATATCAGAGCCAAAACAGAAGGAAAGGCCTATCTTGCGTTGTACACATACAGTCTTACATGAGGATTATTCCTGAAAGAACTACCAAACCTGGCAACCAGTAAATTCTTAAGAAGTTTAAAAACAGCTCATCATGCGCCATGGGCATCTGGAGAAGATACATTCCAATAATGGGAAAAACTTTGTTGGCACTGGGAAATGGCCCAAAGAAGTTATGTGTGACTAGAAGATACAAGACTACCTAGCACATGAGAACATCTAGTGGCAATTCAATCTCAGCCATGCCACTTGGTGGGAAGGACAGTTCAAGTGCCTTGTCGGGCTGGTCAAAACAAGACTATCGGATGCAGAATGTTGACCTGCACAGAACTATGTGAAGTGGTACTGGTTGTGGGATTGCTTTGAATAACCACCCTTTATGTTACGTCAAAGATGTCATACAGTTGCCTGCGCTTACCCCTAACTCACTGCTATTTCTTCGATGAAACCAGCTACCAGAACTGGAACTACACCATCTAAGAGAATTTGATCGATGTAGAAGAGCTACATATCTGCAAAGGTGCAAGCAGGCTTTGTAGACCAGGTGGACTACTGAATATTTACGAGGGTTGAGAGAACAACACCGAATGAAACACAAGGGTCAAACTACACCCTTGGGCAAAGGAGAGGTTGTCATTGTAAAAGACCAGGAACAAAATTGCAACAAATAGAAAATTGGAATCATGGAAGATCTGATTTCGGTATGAGATGGAATTGTTCGAGCTGCCAAACTTCAAGTGGGGAAGAAACACTTGAACAGGCTGTACAACACCTTTACCCAATGGAGCTGTCCTTTGATCGGGAGAGTGTACAGGCTCCTTTGCAACTCAACCCTGAAGCCCTGACATTCAAGCCCAGGAGAGATGCAGTGGTAGCCGCTCACTATGGCATACTTGATGCAAAAATTAATGCTGATTAGAGATATTTGGGCACACTGAACTGATATACTGAACTAACTTTTTGTTTCATTCATTGAATTTCAAATTTTATCGAGTGTGCCATTCTAGTGTTTTTTCTCTGTTTAAAAAAAAAAGACAGGAGGGTTTTTGAGAGATGATTCAGTGTTAATTGATTTCCTGGTTGATTTTTTGCAATAAGTGACAGATGATTGAACAACAGGATCATATTATAGATCGAAAATGAGAGACCAGAGCATAAGAGGAGAGCGGTGTGAGAGAGGGAGATCAAGTTGATTTTATAAAATTAAACATGAAGTTTCAGATCATAGCAGACTCTTTGACTCATTTATGACATCCAATTTATTTTCAATCAGACTCGGGGCTGCACTGATGAGTCCTCAAAGGATAGAACTGAGTACTGTCTATGGATGAGTGGTTAATCTAGAATTTTTTTTTCAAATAAATGTCTTCTAACTCTGAAAAAAGTCCTTAAAGAGTAACTACTAGGATTGTATTGGTAAATTTATACTCACACTTGTAAACAGAATTAACATTTAACCCAGTGACAAGCCTGCGAAAAATTTTTGTCTCTAAGCAAGTCATTTGTCAGGCCAAGGACAAGTTTTGATTGGACAAAAAGCCAGTGTGGTTGGACAAAAATTTATAAGCCATTAGAAATTTAAAAATAGAGACATTCACTTCATTTTCTTTCGGTATTTCAGTACAAATCCTTCCAGTTCCTTTTAGAGAAGGATTTGTTACATCTAGCAAAAAAAAGGAATTAACTAAAATTAAGAAAGTTTGTGTTTTATGGAAAGTCAGACTGTGTCTATGTTTTCATTTTCATTTCTGAAGAGAGTCTTTTCAAACTTTTCATCAGAAGAATCTTCCTTTACAAGGACACATTTTGATGTTGATGACCTTTAGATGTACACTTTCCTGTGCTGTGGGTTTGGTCGTCTTCTCTTTGCTCTATCCCACTTCTGGACAGCCATTGAGGGGTCATAACTCTCCAGTGGTGGTCCTCTAGCTTGGATTCTTAGGATCCTGAAGAGTTCCCTGGGAGAGTGAAGCTCTTTTGGCTGTCTTTACCCTTCCCAAGTTGCTGATTATTCTCTCCAAGGCTACATTGGATACAGGAAGAGTGAAGAGTAAACAGATGAACAACAGAATGTTTTGCCATTCCAAAGCTCTTGAAGAGCAGAAAATCTTGTACCATGTTACTTTATAATGGGGAGGTGACAAATATTGCACTGTGTAGTCAGGCATGTCATGCCATTCACTGACCACTTGCAGCTGTGATGCCTGGAGTCCGTGTTGTTGGAGGGGATCTTGGAAGTGGCTAACATAGTGTAAATGACCTCATCCATTGACTCATTTCCACTGCTTCTGCAATCCCAAGCTTCATAATTCAATTAAGATTAAACTCTAACTTTGGTTGATTTTGCTGTTTACTGTTGCTTGCTGTGGATGGAAGTTGACCTTGCTGCTTATTGTGGAGAGAAAAGGCTATTTTGTGAATATCAGATTTGGCATGGTCTACCAAGTTTGTAAGTTTAAAGTTGGTTGAGCCATCAATAAAGGTTTTTGAGAACTTAGATCACAGATTCAAACTGACTACATACCTTTCACTGCATTTCAGTGCAGCACAATGATGTCCCCTTTTAGTTTTCTCGCTATCATAGGTTAGCCAAGAACCTGCTTCGTACAGTACCAGGTCTTGGGTTTTCCACCTTTCCACTGTAGAACAGGTGAGTTTTCTTGATGTTATCTTAGCAGAGTCAGACTTCACTGCAGCTTCAAAGTTACCCTGATTGGTATCCATCTTTTCGGCACTGACACCTTTCAAGCCTGCTTCTACATATCTTTCTGGTCTCATCTCATCATTTGGTCTTTTAATTGATTTTCGGGGCAGTCCATCAACCTTAGAAAAAAAAAATTGGTTATGTTCTCCTTGGTGGGCCTTTTCTTTACAGGTGAAGATTTGCTTCCAATCACACCGAGTTTTTCTAGTTTTTGAAAGTGATTGCATCCAGAAAAACGTGAGAATTTGTCCTCTGTATGCGATTTGCAGAACATTTTAACCGCAGGTCTAATTACAACTGAAACAACACTTGCAGATAATTATAGACAACGAGTAATAACATGAGAGCTCAGATTTTTATATTTTTTCAGTTGGACATAATTCTGGTGAAATCAGACTTGACAATCTTTCCAATGCTGCTGCAAAATGTTTCAAATTAACACATAGGTTGACCAATGAAGTATGTTTATAGTTCAACTTGACATTTTTGCATGATAAAGTTAATTCTAAGTACAGAATAAAATGAAAAAATAAACTTGTGTCATATTTGGCCAAAACTTCAAGAAAAGTTTTTTACTTCCTTTGCACCAAAATTACCCAGTAAGGTATCCGACCAGGCTCAGCTCTCACCGGTCAAAACCCAAAATTTACCGGACATTTGTCCCATGACCGACTGTTATTTGCAGCCTCACATCGAGTTCCACACCCCTAGAGCTCAGACCACCCCCTGAAATTCCAGAGAAAATGGCTGCCACAGTGAACACACACACTGCTAAACTGATTTAAGATTTTAATGTCTACAATTTACTCTACTGAAGGGGAAATTTCACAAAGTTGCATGTTACATGATATACTTTTCCCCTATCAAATTTTATTTTCAACTTGAGCATCAGGCTCTCTCAAAAATAATTCTAAAGCTAGAGAACTGACTCAACTTCATGATGAACAGTGAGTTGTTAGCAGTGTTGCCTTCAGCTTAAAAAAGTATTTATCATTATGATAGCTCTTTTTTGTACTCTTATTCCATAAGAATCACATAAATGCTTTCCCTCAAATACAACACCAAAAAAACATCACAAATTTCTCCTCAACAAAAGGATCCTCAGCTTTCTAACCTGGGTCAATTTTGAATTTGCCACCATTGCCATATTACAACATGTCACAAGGCGCAGCTGTAAAATTATTTTTTGTGAGTCAACAGTAAGAAGAAACCAATTTTTATGCCTAAATGAAAAGTTTCACTTTTAACAATGCATATTTGTTCACTCGCAGCAAATGTTAGCAATAATTTTTTTTTTCGAACAACAACAATCAGGGTTGTTGTTTTCATCCATACCTGCTTGCAAAGTGGGACTTTTACCTATAGTTTTTACAATTAAAAAATGCTATGATCACAAATTGTTGTAAAATGACTGTAGCACACCACTTAAAGGTTCTATTTCTTACAAATTTCCACTATGCCACTTGGCAAAACATGATTGTTCACCCCACATTTGGTGACACAAAGGAACGTCACACTGTTCACATGCATAAGATGTTTCGAATGTGCTGCCTTCATTACTTTTTCAGCCAACTTTTGTGAACATATCACAAGCTTTCTTCCTGCCCTCCAGTTTCCCCAGAAAATGGTCACTTAAGTTTTCCTTCATTGTCACAGCGCATGTTTCAAAATTAGACGGACATTTATATCCATTGTAGGGAGCAATAAGAAGCTTCACTAATTCTTGGCGAAAGTCAAGTTAGGATCACTTCTTCTGGCCGGCTAGTTTCTCTAGGATGTGTGCATTTGCCAGCAACAAGTTGACAAAAAACTAGAGCAAGTACTTTCACCATTTGCGAGAAGTTGTCCCAGGTGGATAATAGCTTAGACACTCATCATTTATATCGACCCCCATTTGTTCCTCCATAATAAGATCCACAACATTTTTCATCGCATCAGGTGGGACAACTTGTCTCTGACGCCTGTGAATGACTTGCTGCATTGAATGAATTTCTGGCTCAGGGGAAGTGTTGGTCGATACTGGAGACATGACATGTCTGTCTCTTCACATTGTGGCAACTAAATTCCCAATCGGACGGGTTCATACTTCGCCTAGAATTAGCTTCATTCACTTCAGGTCAGAAGGGTAGTCTTTCCTGTTAGTGCAAATGGTGCCACAAGCATAGATGTGTCTTGTTTGCTAGTTTCACATCAAATCAGCAGATGTGAAGAAATTGTCCAGGAAAAAGTACCGATTATTATCCAAGTAGGGCTCTCCAAGAGTCCAAGGAATATAATAACAGACCTTTTCTTCAAAATAGCTCACTGTCCGTCAGATTCTTGCCCAAGTAGATCACTTCCCCTTTCTTGTCACCGTTGGTCTGAACAGTCTTCCATCTTGCCATCCACATTGCAAAGCAAGTTTTGTTCTTGCCGTGTTTCATGAGCTTGACCCATTTTGTTGCTTTCTTTGATGGTAAAACCAGCAAAGACTTCTTGCTCTTCATCAGATAAAAATTGACTTTCATAAATTCTTCCAGAAACTACGTCTAAGCCTAAGACGTTTTGTGGAAAAATTTGTGAAAATCGCTCAGTGAACATGGGATAATGAGTTTGGTCTAAAATGAAAGCTTAATTTTTGCATGTCATGCTTCCCAGGGGAGTTTTGTTTCTAGGCTACAGCCAATGGAAACAAGCCATATCTGACAGGGTGCATTTGGGTGCATTGGAATTTCAGAGGGGTTTTGTTTCCAGGCGCATGAGGGTGCATCAGATGTCAATGGGTTAGACCCTTTAAGCCCCACAGGAAACTAAGGAAACTTAAACCCCTATTCCCAGAGTTCAACTGGCACTGCAGGACCTAAATGTCTTGTTTTTACTATGTCTTCAATAATATTGTTTATCTCAAAAACTATAGAGCAAAAGACAAAACACTTAAAGTATTCAGCAAGAAATAATCTTTAATTTTTAGACCTTAATGACAGCAAACAGTTCATTGTCGAGTGAATTTGAGCGACCTGGAAATAGTTCAACATAGAAAACTTCAATTATTTACACTATAGTTGGCAATTGCTTTGCAATGAAGTAGCCAAAACTTTAAAACACAAGCAAAATCTACCAAAAAAAATTCAATGAATAACATGATAAAAAAAATATACAGAAAGTCTAGCAATGTCTCAAGTCCTAATCATTGAAGAAATTTATGAAAAATCTCCTGGTGTACTAGTTTGAATTTCATGTGCTCATGACACATCAGAATAGGTCACCAATGTGGTTTGGAAAGCACACCAAACAAATGCGCTTGCTGCAGCACTGGCAGCCCATTCTGCAAAATGTTGTCTTCCTGTGTTTAAGACAATGTTTGCATTGCCCTTTGCTTAAAGCAATTGGCCAGTGCCCATCCTCAGACTGTCCAGGTCTAGTTGTTCTCCTTCGATTGCTGAATTCACTAATTAGATTTTGGGTGAGTTCAATATGAAATGCCAGATGTGTTCTGGAAGGATGGTTGATCGCTTTTTTTCTCCAAAATAAAAGAGTTCACAATTCCACATCCAAACAGAACTAGAACAGGTAGTGCCACCACTTTCTATATTTGTTACTGATGGCATAATGACCACATAGCTGATCATGCAGATCAACTTCTCTCGTACTATTGTGGTAGCTTTTCACTATAGGGATGCTATGCACTTGAATTATTGTTCCATCCCATTCTTTACATTTAACTGTCCCATTTCCAAGTAAATTGCTTTGGGTGCTCTTAAAATAGACTGTTTTTTATCTTTCCAAGCTATAGCAACCACGTTTTTTCGGTGAAATAGCGCCTCTCCTCGCCTCAAGTGCTTGACATTGACATTGGGATTGTTTGCAGCTAGTTCCTTTGGGAAATCTTTCCTGTTCGCTCTCTTGGTTTCCCAAGAATACATGCTGTCCTCCAAGTCCAAGAGATCTTCCACAAACTTAACAGTAGAGAAAAAGTTGTCAAAAATGACATGGTGATTCTTTCCTACCAAGTTCCAAGTTTGAACATCCAACACAATAACCCAAGTTCTGTTCTGCGGCGCCATCATGTCTTTTTCCAGTATACACATGAAAGTTACAAACAAAGCCGCTAGATGCTTTGGCTAAAACCCACACTTTGAGTCCTCGTTTTAGCAGCATGTACTGTTCCATACCTAAATGTCCTTTGAATTTTACCATGGCCTCATCCACTGACAAATCCTTTTCTGGTTTCAGTTATATCTCACAATTCTGAATGACATGATCTAGAACTGGTTGTACTTTAAAAAGCTTGTCATGTGCAGAATTTTTATGAGGCACTTGATTTGCATTGTTATCTAGGTGCAAGTATTTGGGGAGTTTGTCGAAGCGATTACTTGACATTACATTTTATACTGCTGGAGCACCAAGTAGTGGATCTTCGCTTTGCAGGTAACTGTTTGATACCAAGGAGTATGTGAAGACGGATAAAGGCTTTCATTTCACAGAGTATTGTCTCGAACCATTCCTGGTCTGGCTTTATAGTAATACACACTTGTGTCTAGCAGTTTGTTTTGGTGACAATAAGCTCTATAAGGTATTCTGAAACATTAAATAAGTAAAAAATTTTTTTGCAGTTACATTCTCTGCAACACCAGAAGTTGGGCCAGTGGCCACAGAGAATGGCAAAACCTCAATGGGGTCTTCATTGACATTCCATGTTTCTTCAATCTCTTCTCCTTCGGAGTCTGTGAAGTCTGAAAGGTCTTCAGTTGCTACAGAAGAGACGGAAATATCTGACTCTGAGTCGCTTTCATGTCTATCTACAATTCCTCCTTGTCTTAACTCAGCAATGGATTGTTGATCTTCCTTGGTAAACCCTAAAAACATGCCCTCTTCGCTCTCACTATCTCTCAAAGCTGTCATCTCACCAGACCTGTGATTTTCAGCATGATGCTCAGAGAAACATAGTGACAATTTTAGCATTAAATCAAATCTTACACTCTTTCCCATTGGTTGAAATACGATAGAACTGCCTAGCAACAATATACCGGTAACTGGTCTTTTTATCGGTCAAAATACATACAGGTCTCAAAGTGCCATATGGCACTCTCGGGAATAAGATGCAGTTATGCAAGAGTGCCATATGGCTCTATCGCAGCTTAAAGGGTTAAACTTAAACAGTGTTAATTTTTAAATTAAGTTGCATACCATCACATTAATCGTAAATTTGACATTTTGATCATGATTGGCTGCTGAATATACAGTAGTTAAAAATTTCAATCTAAAATTAAAAACAGGATGTGAACATTATTTTTGAGTAGTGTCAACTTTAATCTTCAGGCAGCCTTGGCAAATCTTGCTCTGGAGCTGGTGCTGGCACTGGAGCTGTTGCAGCTGCTGCTGCTTCTTTCTTAACAAGGACTTTTTTTACACTTGGGCATTTCTGGTTGCAGCACTGCCTAATTAGTGGCAACTTCTTAGTAAAGGTATCTGAACTAAATTTCACTGATATGGCCCCTGAAAGATAAAACCATGAGTTTACATTTAGAAAAACAAAATTAATGTAATTATAACATTGCAATTTTATTATTTTATGTCGCAAAAAGTTAAGACCAGCTACTTTTTTGGAGTAACTTAAACAGAATAACCTCCTCTTTACATCCTTTTTACAGCACCATCACATTTCCAACACAAGTCAAAACAGTACATTCCATTTAGTAGACATGCAAAAGGGGGTCCTAGATAAGAAGGGAATGCTTTACTTTTGTAAGCCAGGCAGATTATAGAGGGTTGTGACATTTTGGTGGCTCGGTGTAACTATACATGGTTATGTTTAGTCTTTTCCTATAAAATATGTACGTGAAGGGGACAGGTAAAATTAGGATGGCCACTAAGGAATTAAATTTACCCACAAAGCCCTCTGAAGGCTGTACATAGTGATATTACATATTGTTGAACAAACTTTTACACAAATGCAGAACTTTAAATTTGACTGCTCAGTTCTATAGCCACACAGTTAGCAGAAAGAAAATTATTGTATAAAAATGTTGTAGGGATTTTTTACTATACCAAAAATGGTCAGAATTTTTGATCCAAAAATTAAAGCAGGGATTTTTTTGTCAGGGGAAATTTATAATGAACAACTCTTCTGTTCCCAAAACAAAACCCCATGTGAAAAATGAGAGGTGTGGGTTCCCAAGGGTTTGCAACTAATTGTATGCACTATGCAACTTTGATAAAAGTGGTAACAAAACCCTTTAGGTACCATGTTAACTGAGGTGGCAAGAGCCTCAGGCCAAATAGTTGGAATTAATTTTTTAAGGTTTACAAATAAAACAACCACTAACTGGAGTCATTTAGCATGGACCAATGACAGCATAAATAGAAATGTGTCCTCTAGTGACCACAGACAAGTTGGAAACTTAGTTTTACAACCATTCTATAGTACTTGTATAAGTTTAAGTTATCATAACATTAACTTACTTTTAAGAAGATTCATTTTTTCATGGTCAAGCTCCACCTTTCCCTCCGTTTTTACTCCTTCCATTTGCCCAATGATGCCATTCGTCATCTCCATCCTTCCAATCAACTTTAAAAATATTTTCAATAATACTGCTTTACATCTCCTCCTGAAGATATTGATAGAAGATTGAATCCCTCATGCATCTTCCATTGTAAAAGGGATTTAAAAAAAGTGATTAGCAGTCTATGACTGTTAAAGAGTTTTGTAGACTAAGTCCTTAGCTCAAGGCTGCATTCGTGTATGAACACTAGGAGAAACTAGGGGGAAGGGGAGGAGTATGAAAACATTTCTTTTCCTAGAATGCTGGAATTGGGAAGAAATGATTCAAAATAATTTTCCTCCACTGGAAGAACAATTTAACTCCAATCATTTCTTTAAATTTTGGTTTTCCTTTTAATGACTATGATACTTTATCTTACCAAAGTTGCTATGTTTGAAGGCCTTTCTGCTGGCTTCCTCTAGTAATAATTTCTACTTCTGCCTCTTTGATGCTCTGTGTTATCTTAAGTTGAAATCATCAAGTAATTATGTACTGTGACCAAGTATTAGAACCAAACAATTACAATGTACAAGACACATGTAACTGCCAAAAAAATACAGCAATAACATATTACTTCAAGGTTGCATTGTATTTGGCATTTAGTCATCTCTCAAACTAAGGGCAGCAGTCACGATATTGTGTAATTTTTGGTTTTTTGCAATGGAAATACAATACAACAATCACAACAATCTTTATTTAACATGGTCAAATGTTCTTAGCTAATTAGCTACTTTACAGACATGCCATAAAAAGGAAATAAATAAACCAGAAATAATAATAGAAAGAGAAGATTTCTCATAAAAACCTCTATAAAAATATATTTATACAATTAAAAAATTATTAAAACTAAGTGTAAATCACGATTAAAATGTAAAATTTGAGAAGTCAAACATAGACATCAAGTTCTTAAATGTTCTGTATTTATCAGCGGCAAAAAACTGATCCAGAAGAGCGTTCCAAATCTTAGCTGCAGCATAACGCCACAATTTAACACCATAGGTGGTTGTATTTACTTTGGGTAGCTCAAGGATGTGTTTTCCTCTAAGATTATAATTAGTTGATCGTTCATGCAATAGCTCTCCTATTCCTGTTGGGACTTAATACCCATAGATAGCTTTGTAGACACCGGTGGCCATTTTAACAATTCTTTGATTAAATGGAGACAGCAGGTTTAGTTGTTTTAGCAACGTTTCGTATGTGGTTGACTTGTCACAGGTCACAAAGCAAAGGGCTCGTTCATTGACTTTTTCAAGTTTGTCAGAACCTCTTTTACCACAGTGATGCCACGACTCTGAGCAGTAATTGAAATGCGGGGCAATGAAAGCATGATGTATATCTATCCTCAGTTCAAAAGGCAATATTTTCTTCAGACGATTGAGATCAACCTGTTGACTTACTTTACGACAGATTTTACGAATCTGTCCCTTAAACCTAAGCTTGTTGTGGATAGTGATGCCAAGGAGTTCCATGTCATCTTGAATAGGGATAAGAGTACCTTCACAGGTCAACACAGGATTTTTCTCGACCCTTCCATAAGTAATGGCTTGATATTTTGAATGATTTCTTTTCATTTGATGGAATTCATACCACTCATCAACCTTTTTCCTTTGGTCAATATTTTCTGCAGACTTGAACAATTGGAAATAAACCTACAACAGTAATTACTTCCATGAAGGAAACAAAACAGCTAATCATTTAGTATGCTATTTGATCTTGCCATTTAAAATGTGTCAAAGCAAAACAAAATAGCAAAAATAAAGAAAGTTGTTCATTTGCCATAATTTGATCAACACAAAGAAATCTCATTTAGCTAAACATTCCAGAATTACAGTCCAACAGTATGTTTACATTTTGAACAACTTAAAAGTACATGTACATTAACTTAAGATTAATGTCACCTTTTTTTATGGCAGTGGTACAAAACTGGGTTGCACATGTTGGTGCCTATGTTCCAACCAATTTATAACGTGATTAAGCTTTTTAATAACAAGTGCCCACTGATCAGAAACCCTGTAAAGAACAAATAACCAAAATTCAATTTGATATTCATTGAGCAAAACTTTAACAGTTAATAGGTGCAATAAGATGTTGGCTGACACCAATGTACACAGGGTTCAAGACTGGACTTGTTATAAATTAATTTTGTAGTCAATGTTCTGTGACACTCAATGTTTCCAGTCTTTGTACAAGAACATAAAATCGTTTGTGATATTAACATGTCTGATTTCCTTATAACTTTAAAATTGCTCTACTGTTTACTTGATTGAACCACAAATGTAAAATATCCACTTGAGAACCAGGCTAGCCATGTGAAACAGTAAGTTTTTTTATAGGGATGCATGTGCAATTTTGCATAGTGTAGAATGTGTGTTAAACTATTTAAATGCATATTTGTTACTTTTTCCCCCTCTTCTCCTGCACTTGCTGACTTGTTCTTTTTATGTATGTATTTTCTGTGCAACTAGGAAAAGCATATACTTAGATATTTATTTTCTTTGCTTTTAACTTGTTGTTTAATCGCATTTACAGTGTGTGCTGTTGTGTCTGTAGAAGTTTTGTCTTTGTTCCTGAGTAGTTTCAGACTGAGTTTTAGCAATTGGGTTGTAGATCCTTGATAAGGTGGAAATCATTAATTGTTGCTTTGCTCAGCCATACCAAGATAATGGTTTCTGCTGATGATAAAGTGAGTTCTGAAACACAGAAGATATACTAATTTAAACTATGATTACACTATGATATATAGTCATGACAGCCACTTCTTACAGGGTTGTTACTTCCTACTACATAAAGCAAAATGGCTTTTTGGCCAGATACTAAAGTTCCATTGTTTACAAATGTGTATAATTCTCCAGTTAAGATGATTCATCAGTATTGCACTGCACATCCTCTACTGAGCAAAAAAAAAAACACAATCTGGCGATATTGCATAAATAATCACAAATTTGGAATGCTCTCTTGTACGAAGAACTCCTGTTGACAGTGGAAATGAAATGTGGTAAGTTGCAAGATTTAAATTTAATTTAATGAGTCATTACACCAAAATAAAAAAGAATTAAACATGAGAAGCAACAACCAATTGAAACCACCTTGAACCCCCTGCTAACTCAAACCATTTTGTTTCCCTTGGGAGTTTGAGTTAGTGGAGGCTCTGTATTTTGACTATTTTGAAAACATGTGGGTGCTTTCCAGGTGCAAGGCATGAAGAAGAAGAAAGACTTTATTTATTGAGGATAGCACGTGATAGTGCACAAACACTAATAAACTTGTGGTCCTCCTAATTACAATAAATATATAAATACAATAGAATCATTAATAGAATGAAATATAAATAGAAAATTAGCTAAAACAAGTAAGAATATATAAAACTACTATCAATAAAATTTACGGATTAAAATGAGCTAAGCATGATTGGTCCTTATAGTAATATTTAAATACGTTGTCTTTAAAGGCCTTAAGTGTATTAGACTTTTTTAATTCAGGCTTTAACTGATTCCATAATTTTATGGCAGAAACTAGAAAAGTTTTCCCTCCTTCTCTAGCCCTTTTAAACTTAGGTAATAAAAAGTTGTATTTACAAAATCTAGTGTTGCGTGAATGTACTGAACTTAATAATCTTAAGCTATCATTAAGATAATTAGGTACACAATAATTAATCCTTTTAAATAGTATTGAACATTTAGCCATCTTAGTAGAGTCATAAAATGGTATCCACTTTAAACGATTGAATAGCATAACTGATGAACTACGTGGTTCAGCATCTAATAAAACCCTAGCAGCTCTCTTTTGTAGCCTAAGTATTCTTAAAAGAGATTCATTAGAGCAAAGTGACTGCCATGCAACATTGGCATAATCAAATAATGGCTTAATTAAAAAAACCTGACTGTAAAGGGTACAATAGATTGTTTTCACATAAGTAATTATAGAGATGATCGTGTATATGACGTTCCAGAATCTTTGACAAAACAGGTAATATCGAAATGGGTCGATAATTGTCAGGATCCTCACGGTCCCCAGATTTAAACAACGGAATGACTTTCGCTATCTTCCAACAATCAGGGAATACACCAGAATTAATTGAAATATTCAAGATTTGAGTAATTGAATAAGCAATAGCTGGTCCTGCTATTTTCAGATATCTTGCACTTATCTTGTCAATACCCATAGCTTTGTTTGTTTTAAGTCCTAACAGAGCACCCAGCACAAAATCTTTGGTAACAGGAGGAATATTGAAAAGAACATCCGGATCTTTTCTTGAACAAACAAAGTTTTCAACCTTTGAATTGCAATAAGGTACATTAGGTAGTAGATTCCTCAGTGAATCAGCAATTGAAGTGAAGTGATCATTAAACTTTTCGGCCAAAACAACATTTGGCGTCTCAACTGATTTTGATACATCGCCCATTAGTGATTTTATGGTTTTCCACATCTTTTTAGAGTTTCCCTTGTTGTTGTTGAAACAGGTATTATAGTATTTATATTTCGCACTGCGAATCATGTTTACAACTTTATTCCTCGCGATTTTGAAGCAGTTCCAATCCGTGACACAACGACTTTGCCTTGCTTTACGTAGTAAAGAATCCCTTCTGCGAAGCGCTTGTAAAATATTCACAGTCATCCATGGAGCTTGATTTTGTTTGGCTACTTTCTTTACTCGCCACGGACAGTGGGCATCCAAGATGTTAATGAAGAGACCCATCCATGCATTTAAGATATCAGTTAAATCGTCAAAGACAAATGCAGTATTCCAAGGAACTTCTTTGAGGTCGGAAACGAAGGCGGATTTGTCAAAATGCTTCGTATTACGATATTTAATCGTTAAAGATTTATTTTGACGCTTGGCGTTATCCTCATATAAACGAACTCCAAATACAGGCAAATGATCTGACAGCCCATTGTTTTTGACGACAATAGACTTAATTCTTTCAGGAAAATTTGACAATACAAAGTCAAGACAGGTTCCGCTTGATGGTCGAGTAACTTCAGTAATGAGCTGTTTGAAATTCATGTTAGAAAAGGCACGTCCCAAGGGATGTTTCTTGTACGCCGGAGAAATAAAATTAATGTTGATATCGCCAGTAATGATGGTTTCTAAATTTAATAGATAAACTAATTCTAACATATTCTCGATGGCCTCATCCTCTGATAAATTAGTTGAAGGAGGTCTGTAAATGCCGGCGAATAAAATGGGACGGTTAGATTTGAATGGAAAGACTTCCAACCACAATGCTTCTATAATATTATTATGCTCAATGTCGACTCTCCTTCGATGTTTCAGATCGTCATTCACATAAATTAGAACCCCACCACCATTTTTCAGGCCCATCCGATCCTTTCGGTGCACTGTGAAACCAGGGACTGAGTATAGACAATCTGGGAGGAGCGGTTTCAAAAACGTCTCATTGATTGATAAAATATCCAAACGTGGTCGACCATCTTCATTAAGAAGGAACAATTTTATTTGTTCTAGTTTTGTAGTCGTAAGCCTGTTGACATTCCAAGAACCAAAGCGTATGCCTTTATGACCAAGATGTAGGTTAAAGTAGTCAAAGCCATCAGGCGATAAATCATTTTGCGAAGAATCATCTGAGTCATTATGAAACTCAACAGTATCGTCCATGCTAGCTGACTCTTCATCGCTTGTAAGCGAAACAAAGCTTGAGTTTTCACCAATACCTTGGCTCCCAGGACGTACAGTTTGTGGCCCTGGATTAGTAGAGACGTCTCCAGCTAACATAAGTAGAAATAGAGTAGACAATCCAACTTCCAAAACGAAAAGAGAAGCTTTGGCCTTTAAACATGGCGGCAGTACAGCACCATTCGCCTTTCGAGGACCGTTATTGCGACTTGGAAAAACTCTACTGTCCAATTTTAGTGACAGAAAGAGAGATTCACCACTTGGAATTTGATTTTGCCATATACTTATAGGACTAAGGCTATAACATAGTAATAAAATTAAAATAAAACGGGAGCTCAAGAAGAGCAGTGAACGCGCCATGTTAACACGTGATAAAAGGTTTGCTTCATGTTGTGTTGGGTTTGGTATTAAGTTGGCTTGAGTCTTTGGTGAAATAACTTTTGACTGCTGGGTATTTTAAACCTTTTTCTGGAATGGCACATTAGCATTTCAAAAAAAATTTTGTTCCTTTAGGTCAGGAGTGGTATGTTTTTTTGATGGTAGTGGGTGGCTGATGTGTGCTTTGAGATTAAATTGGTTTCTGAAATTTTGAATGTGGAAGTTGTTTCTGATTGGTTGGATAATGCCCATGTTTTTTTCTCTTGTCTTTTGGAACTTTTTTTTGAGGTTGGCCTGGTAGATTCTAGATTTGATGTGCATGGCTTCTAAAGTAATGGAATATGACAAAAGAGACTTTTCAAGAACACCAAGGGTTAAATGACCTAATTCTATGATTGTTTTACAGATATGGAACCTTTTATTTGATTATACATGCAGGCCATGGAATATATTTAAAAAAAAAGGTCCCCACTGTATATGTGCAAAATGAAATAAATGTATTATTAGATAATTACATGCTTAGCGCTTTGCTGCAATTTAAGTCCGCTTGGAACAAATTCTTATTAGATGTAAGTGGGTGCATTGGTGTACCAAAGTAGTTTTTAAAGAAATTGTTTGATAGTCAATTTAGCATTAAACTATGAGTTGAGTTTTCTATGAAAATTATGCACAGGAGAGTATCTTGACTCAATCAGAATCTAAACTAAAACAAATTTAGACTACTGAAGAACTTAATGTAGAAGGAGGTAAGATAGATAGAAGGTTGTAATTTACAACATTCCAATCATATTTGGGGTGTTACAATTTTAGGCCCATAAAATGAAATGGAGACTAAACAAACACAAATGATTTAAAAATTGAAAACAAAGGAAAATATAAATCCTGCTTTTTTGTATATGAGCCAATATACTGGCTGTGTAGGGCTGACCGCATGTTGATCAAAAGAAAAATGATGCTGAGTTAAATACAATAGGTTGACCATAAAGGTGAAATGTTGTGCGTGTGATCAAAAGTCCATTCTGTATCATTAACGTAGAAAAGACCAGTTTACTCTCTGAAGAAACCTTGCGTCTGCACCTTGGGCCCTTCTTAAACAGTCTACAATGATTGATAATAATTTCTTTTAACATTTGCTTTTTAGAATTCAAGTGGTCCCAAATATCTCGTCTGCTTAAAGAGTTTTGCTCACCAAATAAGAATTTCCAACTGAACAGGACAGATCTTTCATCAAAATATCAACCTATCATTAAAAAAGCTGTTTTGTCCTACATGAAGCAATTATGCAATCTCACAGCTCTTGCAGGGTGTCTAGTTGCAACACACTGACACAAAAAGTCAATAAGAATGGGATGAAAAGTCCCAAAGAAGATTAAAATAGATCAAAACTGTTTTGTAAATGACCTGTTTACTTACTACTGCCTACTTCTTCCCAGTGTTGTGAATCTTTTCCAATTTGAAACAACCTGTAATGCACTGGTGCTTCCAACACTTTATTTCTATCAAACCAGGAGCCACTATCAGTGGTAACTTAATCTTGCCCTGTTGATGAGGGATACAGGGATATCTTACACTACTTATGATGCAATTATTGGTATTCACAGTGTGTAAAAGTATTCTGCTGTTTATCAATAAAACTCTCCATTTTATGGTAAAAAAGTAAAAAATGTCTTTTTGTTACTAAATTAATATTAAAGAAAGATAATTCAATGTCAGGCTACTTGTACATTTGGTCATTGAGTGAAAGCTAATGCTCTGAAGAAAAATTCAAGTCATGCTCGTAACTGTGCAGTCTCTGACTGATTGAAAACAATATCATTTAAAACACATCTTGAAAACTAATTTGGCTTGCTTTGCACCAAGTTTTATGATGGTCATCAACTTTAAGTCAAGGTTTTCTCTTGTGCCACATGTAGAAAGCCCACTTCATCGTCAAGAGTGAATACAGCACATGTTCCAAAGATTTTGCTAGTGGTGACTTTAGTTTCTGTCATGTCGTTATGCTCTATTGCAGTCACTACTTCTTATTCTTAATACTGAGTTGGTTTAGGCTGTTTTTTTTTGACAGCTGTGTTTGCCCCTCCAGATGCTTAATGGAACTGAAGAAAATCTTGCAAGTCTAGCTTATAAAAGTAAGCCATAGGAAGAGACTGAAAGCATCTGTATCAAATCTTAATCAAACACACAATGAAATACTCAAGACTGTGGTGCAATTTAATGACATTTGCTTCACAAGTGCTCGCACACAATTTACATTGATGTCGATATTTCAACTAGAGATTATCTTGATTTCAACTAATTGCATTTTTACCTTGAGCATACAAATTAAAATAGACAACTAAGTGAAAAATAGATAAGTCAATGAATCGATTAATTATATATGATTAAGTTAATTGTATGTTGTAAAGGTAACCAGTTCGAAAATGCCTTTTGACTTCTTACACTCACTTTGGTCTTCCTGTAATGTGCTGATTGTGGCTTTTCTTTAGCCTGCTTGCAAATGTTGGAACTTGCCAATCCAGACTTTCCTTTTGCATCTCTTATTGCAGTTGTCATGGATATGTTTTTTGCACATGATCCCCTAATTGCCAATATGACCATTATAGTGATAGTTGCTAGATGTCCTTTGAGAGATTTTTTCTATCCAAGATAAACCCAGGAGTGGATGTTAACAATGTGATATACAGTAGATATCAACTACCAACATTTCCCAGTGTTCTTTACATGTTTTAGCACAAAATCATAGGTTGTTTGAAGTGGATGCAATCCAGGGAGGAATCTCAGCACACTCTTTCCTCTTTGCTCTTACAATTAGTTGCTTAGGTTTGCTTTTAGACAGATGTGAAACATCGAATTGGTGACTGTCTCAGGAGAAATTGCAATTCCTGTCAGCTCTTATTCCTGCCTGATGGCCAGTTGCAACAACCTTAATTTGTCTCTTTCCGTTTTTGTTTTCCATTTTTCTGTCATTGTTGTTGGCACTGCAGGTCCCATTGTTTGTGGCTGTTTACGATTCTTGTGTACTTATTGTCAGTAGTGACAACTTGGATGGTGCAAGGCCTCCAAGTAAGCATACGGTATATTGTACTCTGACTGGTTCTGTGTGGTGATACGTTATGTCTCTGAAAATGATCTTGTCTTTTTTGTAAGCAGAGTCTTGTACCTCTACAGGTTTCCTGGTTTTATGGCTTTGCGACAAGAGGGGATATTTCTGTGAGGATTATTTCACACATTTCCATCTTTGATGCTTTTAGAGTCAGCCTTACATAGTTCATTGTTTTACTATGGTTTCTTTTAACCCAGTGAGCTCCACACCTTAGAGCTCAGACCACCCCCTGAAATTCCAGAGAAAATGGCTGCCACAGTGAACACACAGACCACTGCCAAAATAATTTCCCCCTGTCAAATTTTATTTTCAACTTGAGCATCAGGCTCTCTCAAAAAAAATTCTGAAGCTAGAGAACAGATTCAACTTCATGATGTACAGCGAGTCATTGGCAAGGTTGCCTTCAGCTTTGAAAGTATTTATCAGTATAATGACTCTCTTTTGCACTCTTATTCCATCAGAATCATGTAAAAAGCTTTCCCTCAAATACAACACCAAAAGACAGATCGCAAATTTCTCCTTAACAAAAGGAATCCTAAACTTTCTAAAGCGGGTCAATTTTGAATTTGCCCGCCATAGCGACATTGCGACACATCACAAGGCGCAGCTAGAAAATTACTTTTTGCGAGTCATGAGCAAGAACAAACCAATTTTTACGCCTAAATGAAAAATTTCACTTTGAACAATGTATATATGTTCTTCGCTTAGGCAAACTTTTGCTCCAAGCGAGTTACAAGGGGGCAAACTTTGCAGAGGAGATCGTTTTGGTCTTCTGCGGTCGGGTCAGCAAGATGTAAATATTTCCCCAGAGTCATGAAGCGGTGCTCTGGGATCGTTTTTTTTTTAAGCAATCAACTCCAACAAACTCATCAGAATCCCAGTACATTGCCAGCTGAGGAAGTTCATGGATTCCAATGAGAATGTTTAGCGCAAGATACGCTGAAATTTCTGCTTGGGTAGCTGTGAACGATCGATCCCCTTTCGAACAAGCGTACGCAACGGTGTATTGGACGATTTCGTCAATGTAAGTATCGTCGATAAATACATTGAAGAAATCTTTGGCAGTTGCATTTTCTTCAAGATCTCTGGTCGGGCCACGACGAATGGAGAATTCCTCAACATTAATTTGTCGCAATTAGCTAGACCATTGAAGAGCATTTGGTTGGCTTTCTTCTGCGGCAGATTCTTCATTACTACTTTCGTTGCTTTCTTCTTCCTCCTCACTAGCATATAGCTCAACATCAGAATCGCTTCCCCTTTCTTGCAACCATAGGTCGAAAAAGTCTTCCATCTCGTCATCCACATTGCAAAGCAAGTTTTGTTCATGCTGCGCTTGAGGAGCTTGTCGCTTTTTTCAATTTCTTTGATGATAAAACCAGTGAAGACTTCTTGCTCTTCATCAGATGAAAATTAACTTTCATCAATTCTTCCAGAAGCCATGTCTAAGATCACGACATATTTTTGAAAAATTTGTCAAAAATCGCACGGTGAATGTGGAATAGTGAGTTTGGTCTCAAACAAAAGCTTATTTTTTGCATGTCACGTTTCACTGCTTTTCAATACCCAGGGGAGTTTTGTTTCTAAGCTACAGCCAATCAAAACAAGCCATTTCTGACAGGGCGCATGAGGGTGCATTGGAATTTTAGAGGGGTTTAATTTCTGAGTGCATGAGGGCGCATCGGATGTCAATGGGTTAATTGGTGATGGATTGTGGAAATATCCTATGATGGAGTCTTGAGTCTAGTCTCTTGAAAGGAAACTTTTTGGCACCACCAGCCAACATTTGCAGTTTTGTTGAGCTTGAAAATGCTTATGAGTGATGAAGAGCAGTCTATAACATGTAATAATGGAATAAAAGGGAATCAGTGGCAACTTCATAGGCAGTCTGGGTGTACTGCACTTCTATCTGAAAGAAGAACAATTCTTCTACCAATGTAACATGGAAAAGAAAGAATTGCTTATGCAGGATGTTGCCTCTTGCCTGCACGAACATTTGCTCTTTTAATCAAACTGTTGAGGAAACTACGTATTCAACACATACTTGGTGGTAGGAAAAATTCATTTTTAGTGGCTGCAAGGGCATTGATTGCCCATTGTTGTGGTGATAGAGCAACAATCCTTGCTAGTGGCTCCTGAAACTCATTTCTTCCTGGAACCATTTCAGGTGCTAAACCTGCAAGTATTTGTAACGATAGCTAAACAGGCGGTCAGGTACCAAAACATCAACTCATATTTAACCCAAGAGCTGAGCCACAATTTACTATGCTAACAACATGGCCGACACACGAGGAAGCTGTTCCCAAGATGCCATGCGGCCACAGGAAGCTCAATGCTTCATGTAAGCATACTCGTTACATCTCCTTCCCTTAGTTTCAGTTCAACAAACACAAAATGTAATGTTCCAAAATGTTTCTATGCCTCAAGGTTCTTATGTACTAAACAAACTGTGCATACAGGTAAGAAAACCTAACAATAAAAGGAACGACAACAAAACAAAGAGGCGAAGTCAGAAAAAGTGTCTTGTTCCTCAGCACTTGTAATCTTGTAGCCACAGTGGTGGGTGACGTTCACGTGTTGGACGACTAGGTGGCTCTGGAACTACTGGTGTTGGCAGAACCAATGGTTGCGGCAACGCAACTGAGCTCGTCTCAGTCTGCTTGATTAGCTCAGTCGGCTTGCTTGCTTCAGAAGGCTCCAACGTTTCAGGAGTGGCCCTTAACCATCGGTGGTTTTGACGATACTGTTTCCCATTCACCTCTACCTGATAGGAACGGTTGCCTACATCTCCAATGACCTGTCCAAGGGACCATTCTTTCTCACCTGGCAGGCGCATTCTTATGGCATCACCGTTGTCTAATTTCGGCAATTCGTGTGTGTGTTGGTCATAATAATGCTTCTGCTTCTGCTTCCTCATCTCAATCATCTTTGGTATATTAGTAATCACACGAGGCTCTAACAATGTCTTAGCTACTGGGAGACGAGTCCGTGTTCGCCTGCCGTAGAGTAGCTGAGAAGGTGAAGCATGCATTCCCTCAGTAGGTGTGTTGCGCCATTCAATTAACGCCAACAAAGGATCTCACTTATCTGCACAGGCTTTCATCAACAACGACTTGCAGGACTTCATGGCATTTTCAACACGACCATTACTCTTGGGATGGCGAGGGCTTGAAGTAATGTGATGAAAGTCCAATTCTTTACTGAACGAATCAAAATCTCCACTGTTGAAAGGCGGTCTGTTGTCACTAATAACTGTCACAGGGATACTATGTCTGGCAAACCAAGTCTTTAAGACTGTAATGACACGATTGCTTGTGGTGTTACTCAAATCTTGTACCTCAAAATAACCAGAGTAGTAATCAACGGCTATCAGGAAGGCCTGCCTCTAAAGTATAAACAAATCAACCCCAACTTTCTCCCATGGTAGATTGGGCACAATATGGGGCTGTAGTGGCTCTCTACATTGTTCAGGTTGATACCTGTTACAAATACCGCATTTTGATAGGTAATCCTTGAGCTGTGCCGTGATTCCTGGCCAGTAAACAATATCACGAGCTCGACGCAGTGTCTCTTCGACCCCAATATGCGACTCATGCAGGCTCTTCACAATGTCAGAACGCTCACCAGCAGGTATGACTAAACAATGACCCTTGTATACCAAACCATCCTCTATAGTCAGCTCATCCCGGCTGTTCCAATACAGCTCAATCACTTGTTTCTGATGCTTGTCATTTTCATGTGCCTGTGCCAAGGTTTCTGGCCAACCTTTACGAATAACATTGGATAGGATCTGCAACTCTTCATCCTAAGCAGTCTCCTCGCGCAGCCTCTCCAAACGAGTAGGAGACACCGTCAGTTCTTCATCACGTTTGATTTGCTCTAACTCAAAGGCAAATAGTCGTTCCTTAATGGAATGGACATCACTGTTTGGGACAGTCAACTGTTCGCCCTCGAGATATGCTCCACTTAGGGTGTCAGCCAAGAACATGGTGGTGCCTTTCTTGTATTCCACTTGGATGTCATAATTCTGCAAACGGAGTTGCATTTGTTGGAGGCGCTTTGGGGAGCTGTGGATGGGTTTCTTGAATATGGTTTCCAGCAGTTTGTGGTCTGACTGGACAACTACATCACTTCTTCCAAAGATGTACTGATCAAACTTCTCACATGCAAAGACTATTGCAAGAAGCTCCTTCTCGATTTGAGCATAATTTTGTTCAGTAGGGGTCATCACACGGGAGCTGTAAGCCACTGGACACCCTTCTTGCAACAAGGCAGCTCCAAGTCCAGTCTGGGAAGCATCACACTGGATGACTACTGGTTTGCTCACATCATAGTAGGCAAGTACAGGGGCGGTTACAATCATTTCTTTAACATGGGCCAAAGCATCAGCATGGGTAGGTAACCAACACCATTCAGCATCCCTTTCAGTGAGTTTTCTCAGGACTTCTGTTTCATCTGACAAGCATGGCAGAAACTTTGCCAAATAATTCACCATGCCAAGAAATCGACACAGAGAGTGAACATCAGTAGGGTCAGGCATTTGTACTATTGCCTCCACCTTGCATGGGTCAGGTTTGAGACCTTCTGGTGTCAAAACATAACCAATAAAGGGAACTTCTTGCTGTCTCAGCCAGGCTTTCTTCTCGTTCAGCTTCAGGTTTCTTTCACGACAGCGATTTAAGAAAGCATGTACTTTTTGGTCATGGTCTGACTGCCACTCGGCAGGTATGTTGCCGTATCCAACAATCACAAAATCATCTGCAATGACCTCTACTCCCTTAAGCCCCTCTATGTGCTCTCGCATTCTTCGTTGCCAAACTTCTGGTGCACTGTTAATGCCAAACGGTATTCGCTTCCAGCGGTAACGCCCAAAAGGGGTGTTAAATGTGGTGAGCATACTGGATTCTTCGTCAAGTTCCACCTGCCAGAAGCCATTGCTAGCATCAAACACGCTGAACAACTTTGCTCCGTTTAGCCTAGTTGCAATTTCTTCAATTGTTGGCATTGGGAAATGTTCTCATTTTATGGCGAGATTCAGATCCCTAGGATCAAGACAAATGCATATCTTTGTCTCCTCACTTGCTTCAGAAGGTGGCTTACTCACCACCAGAATGCTGGAAACCCAATCTGTGGGCTGATTGACCTTTGCTATGACATCATCCGCTGTCATTTCCTCCAACTTTCTCTGCACGTGCTCGGTCATTGCAACAGGTAACCGCCTTGGTGGGTGGACTACAGGCTTCACGGACTTGTCAGTTACAATACTATACTTCCCATCTAGCTTTCCAAGACCCTCAAATACGTCAGCATACTCTTCTAGTAAGGGGTCTTTACCTGTCTTCAGCACATTTATGCGTGGATCTCAGTCACAATCAAGGATCGTTATCAGGTTCATTTCTAACATACTTTTCTTGGACAATATTGGCTCATGGCCACGACCATTGACTACACTAACTTGTATCTTGTGTGTGTGTCCATTGTGGGTTGCATACAGGGTTGCTTTGCCCTCGATGGGTTGTTCATACCCATTAGCCAAGATCAGAACTGACTTCACTCGAGTATCAAGAGAGTTTAAGTCCAGGTCGCCAGTCACACCCTTGTGGACATCCAAAGGCAGTAGGTTACACTCAGCTCCTGTGTCCATCAGGAATGCAACTTCATGACAATCATCATAATTATGTTGATGTTACACCCTTGGCTTGGTACTTTGATTTCAAACTTGGTACCTTTCTCATACAGAGTAGATACGATCTACTGTGGGGAATAGGTTAAGAAGGCCCACAACGTCCTCAGTCTTCACTTTCAGGTTTTTTTTAATCACAGTTTTTTCTTTTCTCCTACAAAAATAATCCACCTCTCACTGGCATCAATCAAGCGAACCCTAATCTATGGCACACCTTGAATAAACATGAGCTAATTGGCTAAAACGATATTGCTGACAGAAAAATAACAAACGTACTCTATTTCAAAATAACACGTGGAATAACGTGATCTTTGCCATTCAGATAAAAATAAACGCCATCAAAGATTGGCAGTTCGTGACAAAATAAAGATTAAAAGCCTTATGCTATTATCGAGTTTCCGACACACTCCCCCATGTGCTTACGACAAGGAAGTACATGTAAACAAAGGAAACTGCTTCAACCTAAGTACGCTAAACAATTTGAAAACGAAGAAAAGTCTTAAAGAACAAATCACATAGTTCAATGATTCCATTGTCCACAGTGTTCACGTTGAATCACAGTTCAGCATTCTTTGAATGTCACTAGGCTTAATCACTTGAAATCATAACAAAAAGTAGCATCCGCAATACAGTCTTGCTGCGACTGCCGCAT
Organism: Pocillopora verrucosa; assembly: GCF_036669915.1. Lineage (NCBI taxonomy): Eukaryota > Metazoa > Cnidaria > Anthozoa > Scleractinia > Pocilloporidae > Pocillopora > Pocillopora verrucosa. The sequence continues at coordinate 8,715,599 of NC_089318.1, read as the reverse complement.
CCCTCCTTGGCCGATAGGGTCCGGCCTAAGGAGTCAACCTTGCATCTTCTTTGTCACCTGATACTTTATGGGCCCAGCAAAGTCAACACCAATGGTTTCATAGGGTGTCACTCCTCGGGTCCTGATCGTTGGTAGGTTGCCTAGTGGTGGGGACTGGTAGGCTTGAGCTCGAAATCTCTTGCAACCCCAACAGCTTTTAATGACCTTCTTGGTAAGTTTTCTCAGGCGAGGGATCCAGTGAGTCTCCCGAACTTTGGTCATTGTGAGTGTAACTCCCCCATGAAGGGTCGCTAGATGCGCTCGTTGAACAAGCTTGTGTGTGAATGCGTTACCATCAGGAAGGTAGATAGGGTATGCACCAACGATTCGTCCTCTACACTCCAGTATTCCGTTGTTGTCTGGTTGCAAGTTAAGCTGTAACTTGTCTGCCTCAAAATTCTTCAAACTTCTGCCTTCCTCTTGAGCTCGTCTGGTTTCCTGGTACTTCATTTCATCGGTGGTCAGGGGTCCTTTCACTCCTCTTGGCTTCAGGTTTCTGGAATTAGTTAGGAACCTGGACACCCATGCGCACACGCGCAAGGCCTTTAACAGACTGTGTTGCTGCATCAGCACACTGAACTTGTCTTCTGATGATAGGGCTGTGGCTAAGACTTCCTTTATCACTGGATTCTGCGGTGGGTACGGTAACAAGGTCTGGGGGCCATGCTCTAGGATCACTGAGCCATGCTGGTCCCCTCCACCACAGTTGTTTCTCTTCTGTGACCGGTTCACTGCGGCTAGCAACATCGGCAGGATTACCCTTAGTTACTATGTATCTCCACGTAATGTCACCATGCTCTCTAATCTTTCGGACACGATTTGCCACGAATTGCTTGAAGTCTCCATTCCCACGTATCCAGTGTAGTGCGACGCTGCTATCGAGCCAACTGTTGATTCCGATAACTCCGATGTTCGATAACTCGCGATTTCCTGTAAATATTTCGGGATCGATGTTCGATTTCACACGTACGCAAACTTGATTTTTCAATGTCCTTTTTATTATGTTACAAAATCATCTTATATTACATTTGATATTATTAACTCAACCGGAAGTCACGCAATGTTACGAAATAGTAACGCACTATCATTTTCGTCTCTATAACATTTCCCCCTCCAGAATTACAATCATTGCCTTAATGTTGAAATTCTTACTATAACGAAACAAAAAATATAACAATTGAACACGAAATACTGAGTCAAAATTCAAACCGAAATATAAACTAGATTGTCGTTGTCTCTATCAGTGTCACTCTTGCATTTCTAGCGGTGAAAGTTTGGTAATAGGTCTCTTCAAAATCTTATCTCCAACTTTAACATCTACTACTCGCACGAGACCGTCCGCTCCAGGGTAGGTGCGAAGAATTCTGCCTACTTTCCAGTCTCGTCGTCTTGCATCGGGGTCGATCACAATCACTACGTCGTCTTCTTTCAGGTTCTTTTCCTTAGAGAACCACTTGTGTCGGGAACCAATGTATGGCAGATATTCTTTCAACCAACGTTGCCATACGCGACGAATGAGCTCTTGAATTCGCCTCCATCGTTGACGAGGGTTGAACTCGGTCGTGTCAACACTATCTGGAACTATGTCTCCGCCCATCTGACCAATGATAAAGTGGTTTGGCGTCAGTACTGGTTCGTCGTTTGGGTCATCACTGATGGTCGTTAGTGGTCTCGAGTTGAGCAAACTCTCGACTCCTGTAAAACAGGTTTGCAGCTCTTCATCTATGACGTCTGCGTCTTGTAAAATGGCTGAAATAACTCGCTTTGCCGCTTTAATCAAGGCTTCAAATACACCACCGAAGTGCGGTGCTGCTGGTGGGTTCCAGTACCACTCCACGCCTTTGTTCGCTGTTGTGCGTCGGATTTGTTCTTGATCTAATTCTGCGACTAATTCTCGAATTTCTCTGTCTGCAGCGACGAAGTTTGATCCGTTGTCGCTAACCATTATCTTGGGCCATCCTCTTCTAGCAGTCATCCTGGTGAACGCGTTCATGAAACTACCTGTGTCTAGGGATGTGGCCATTTCCAGGTGGCAGCAGCGGGTTTGTAAACAAACGAAAAGGCACAGGTATCGTTTGGTTCGAGCTCTTCCACGTCCTTGCATGGTCAAGTAAGGGCCACCATAATCTGTTGCACAATTGGTAAACCGTCTGTTAGTCATCTGTAAGCGAAACTGCGGCAACGGGGCCATTTGTTGCTTGGCAGGGTGGAGTCGAAAACGCCTCTTACATTCAAAGCAGTTATGAATGCATGCCTTTACTTCTTGTCGACTGTGAATCACATGGTATCTTGATCGCAGGTGATTGAGTGTATAGTTGACACCCATCTCGTGACTTTCCATCTCGTGATGATACTTCACAATCAGCTGTGTCACGTGATGTTTCTTTGGCAGAATAATCGGGAACTGGGTGTCAGCCGCCAGGTCATCTGATCGCCGAAGTCTTGTATTTGATCGTAATAGGCCTCCAGCCAACATCGGTGTAAGGGGGAGCAGATGACTTCTTTTGCTCAATTCCTTTCTTGCCGTTAGTGCAATAATTTCTTCGTTGAAAACCTCTTTCTGTGCTTCCTTGATGATGTCAAGTTCGGTGTCCGAGAGTTCCTTTGTCGTCAATTCTCCCTTGATGCGTTGCTCTTCAGGGACTCTACAGTTCTTGATAAATCGCATGACCCAACTCCTCACCCGAACCAGTGAGTATCCGATTTCTAACTGTCCCTGAGAAGAAGCTCGGTACCATTTGGAGAATCTTGCTGGGTTTAAACGCCAATTTTCCTTTTTCGAGAATAACGAAGGTTGAATGTTCCTGTTCTGAATTTGGATTGTCCTTCTCTTCCTCTTGTCTGGAAAGCTGGTTCTTTAGATCTGGTCTTCGTTCAGCTCTCACTTCTGTCAAGGCTTCCTCTTTTGGATTCGCTGCTTTTGGTTTAGGCCAGTCACTTTCTGGAAACGCCAAGAAGGTCGGACCTTTCCACCACATCTCGCTGTCTGCTAATTCTGAAACTGTTAGTCCCCTGGTTCCGAAGTCCGCTGGATTCTGTTTTGTGGGAACATAACGCCATTGGTTGGGGTCCGACTGTTCGTGGATTTCCCCTACGCGATGGGAAACGAATGGTTTGTAGTTACGACTCTGTCCGTGTATCCAATAGACAACGTTCATGCTATCAACCCAGAACGTTGCTGGTGACAAAGGGATCTCCAGAGCAGCACTAATCTGTTTCGTCAACCGTAGTCCAATTACTGCCCCCATGAGCTCGAGTCGTGGGATGCTCATTGTCTTTAATGGAGAAAGCTGGGTCTTCGAACCAACTAAACGTGTCGTGATAGATTTGTCTTTGTACTCGTGTCAAATGTAAACAGCTGCGGCATATGCTGCTTCGGAAGCATCCGAGAACATGTGAATAGAAGCTTTGACTGCTGTAGAATGACGATCCTTTAAACATCTTGGAATGCGGATTCCTTGTAGACCGATGGATTCTTCGAACCAGGACTTCCATTGCTTCTGATGATGGCCTGGGAGGGGGACATCCCAACCGGTCGCTTCTACCCAGGCCTGCTGAATGAGGATCTTGGCTCTAACAACGTACGGCGCTAGGAAACCAAGCGGGTCAAAGATGGTTGCTGTCTTCTTTAGTACTTTTCGCTTGGTGAGCTCTGTTTCTGGGGTCAGCGAATATTTAAAGGAGAATGTGTCTAGGTCTGCGGTCCACAGCACCCCCAAGGTCTTGGTTGTCGATAGCTTGTTTTCTTCTAAGTCGATGGTTTGTGCTCGGTCTTCGGCTGGTATGTCCTTTAAAACTTCTGCTTGATTGGACATCCATTTTCTCAGGTGAAACCCAGCCAAGTTTCCCAGTTCCGTCAGTTGTTTTCTTGTTTCTTTTGCGATTTCGATTGTTGCCACCGAAGGCATCAGGTCGTCCATGTAGCAGTGGTTCCTAATAGCGTCTGCGGCCAAAGGGTACTGTGTCTTGTGGATTTCAGCGTGGCGTTGCCATGTGAATTGAGCACAAAACGGGCAGTAGCAGCCTCCGAAAACGAATCTGGAGAACTCGTAAACCTGCGGTGGGCTCTGTATGTCAAGATTTCGCCACAGGAACCGATGGAAAGGCCTGTCTTCGGGTTTAAGAACCAGCTGATGGTACATCTGACTGACATCACTAACCAACACTTCCAGCTCTTTTCTAAATCGTACTAGGATGTCGAATATGTTGCTCTGTAACTTTGGACCTGGCAACGCTTCTGTATTCAGGCTCTTCTCATTCAGCTGTGCCGACGCATCAAACACGATGCGAACCTTGGTTGTTTCTCGATCTGAGCATACCACTGGAAAATGCGGTAAAAACCACTCGCTTTCTGGTCTTGGTTCCGATGTGGGTACAACTCTGATGTATTCTTTCTCCAGGTAGTCATCGATTACACCCTGGTAGGTGTTGGCCAGTTGCGTGTCCTTCTGAAGTTTCTTTTCAACAAGCTGTAATCTTCTCTCGGCCATCTGTCGATTGTTTGGCAGGTTAGGTCGATCTTGTTTCCACGGTACTGAAACTTCGTACCGATCACCGTTGTATGACAGCGACTGTTCAACCTTTTTCTGGGCTATCTTCTCCAGGGGTGTCAACTCGTTTTCTTCTTGACTCTGTGGGACGATGCCGAGTGTTTCGAGGTCCCAGAAACGCTTGAGTGTGACGTTCAAATCTTCATCCGATGCAGTAACGATGTCTGGGGTTAATTGCTGTGCACACGTACGGAACGTATGTAAGTAGCCAGTGTTGACACATGCTGTTCCTCTCGGTTGTGTCGATTTTCCGATTCTTCCGATAGCGGTCCAGCCCAAAGGACAAAGTCTAGCGGCTGGTTCGTCTTCCTGACCTCGAATTTCCTGCATGGGAAACATCAGGTGATAGTAATCCGATCCGAGCAAAACATCAATAACTCCTTTCTCTGCGAGGTGTGGGAAAGGAATGTCCTTTAAATGATTCCACTGTTGCTTCATTGTTACCCAGTCGGTAGGTTTCATTCCTCCACAAATCTTGTCACTGGTTTTCACCACGATCGTTGTATCGACTTTTCCATCAACGCTTTCTAGGCCAATTTCAAGAGTAGCAGCCATAAGTCGTACCTTCTGATCGTTTGCTACATTGATGGTGATTTCTTCTTTCTCTGTACTAATTCCTAACGTCTCGATCACATCTTCATTTACGTAGGTGGTGTCGCTGCCCTCGTCAAGAAAACAGTTCACTAATAATTGCCTCTTTCCGTGTTTGAGAATCGCAGGGACTGTACGAAGTGCAATAATCCTCTCTTCGTGTCTTTCGATGGTGTTTAGAGTCGTTGTTTGTGTATCCCCCTCCGTGCTGGGTACCTTTGTTTCTTGTCGGGGTGGTGATTCGTGCAACAGAGGGTGATGTGTTTTCTTGCATCCAGCGACATCGCAGGCTTTACTTTTTGGACACTGGTGTCCTAAATGATCGTAATCCAGACAACGAAAGCACACTCCAAATTGTTTCGCTGCCTCCCATTTCTTTTCAAAAGACCATCCAGTAAACACTTTGCATTTCTTGAGATGGTGTGTTTCTCCACAAGCTCTGCACAATTTTCCTTTTCTCTCGATTTCGTTACTGATCTTCTTGCCATCTTGTAGACTCGCGCCGTATGATTTGTTGTTTCTCCCGTCTCGCCGCGACCACTTGCTGTCTTCATATTTCCGAGTAAAGCCATGTTTCACCTCCGACGCTTGAGTTTGCAAATCCGCTTCCACGGCCACCCATTCGTTTAGAGTTACCATTGACCCAATGATAATACTCTTTAAGCAAATTCTCGGGCAGTTTTTCGACCACGATTCCATATAGGGTTCCACCCCCTAAGTCCGCGTGAAGACTGTTATCTTTCAAAACAACGATGGTTCTTTCAAGGGCATCAGCAAATTTATCCATCGACTTTGGATCACCTTCGTTAACTGGCCTCATCTTTCTTAATTCTTCGATTTGCACTTGAACTTTACGCCGATCCCCACCGTATTTTCGCTGCAATCTTGACAATGCGGCGTCGTAAGCAGTTTGCTAATAACCCAGGCCTTTAATCGTCTCGGCGGCTTCTCCACGTAAACAACCTTCTAACCTCAGCATCTTGAACTGTGGTGCAAGTGACGTTTTGTCGACGCAAGTGGAAAAGGTGGCGAACCACTGTTGAAATTCCATTTTGTTTCCCGAAAATATTGGTATCCTGATGCGTTCCAATTGTTTGTTTGGATCGCTCACCCCTTGCTGTGCGTTAGGGTGTCCTTCGATTTCCGAGGATTCCTTCTGTTTAGACGAGAATATTTTTGCTTGAGCCGCTAAATAGGAACGTGCAGTGTTGGTATCGTTATCCACTTGGTCGACCAAAGCATCTGCTTCATCGCTCGTCTTCTCTGCGTCTGCAGTTTTCTTTAGCTTTTCATACTCTATCTCCAGATCCCGCATGATCGCCAGCGCTTCTTCTTTCTTCGCTTCGATGTGCTCTAAACTTGCGGAGATTTGAGCGCAATCCGGTTCTTTAACGGCCAAGCGTACCGCCAAGTCATTTAGTGTCTTTGTTATCGCCGATTTCAGTGTTCTTTTCGATTCCTTCAACGATTTAATGGCTTCCATCGTGGGCTTTGATGGCTGTGCATCCCACCCCCAAATTCAAGAATGTCCGATTTTGTTCGATTAATATCCACTCCGACTCCGATAAACTAACTTAAATCCGGCTCGAAGGACCAAAATGTTGATTCCGATAATTCGGATGTTCGATAACTCGCGATTTCCTGTAAATATTTCGGGATCGATGTTCGATTTCACACGTACGCAAACTTGATTTTTCAATGTCCTTTTTATTATGTTACAAAATCATCTTATATTACATTTGATATTATAAACTCAACCGGAAGTCACGCAATGTTACGAAATAGTAACGCACTATCCTTTTCGTCTCTATAACACCAACAGTGTAGGGAGGATACAGGAAACCCTTGTAGCGCATCTTGTACATTGCTTAGAAGATTCACGGCCATGTGACCCAAGACTAGTTCACGGCGAGGTATTGTCAACCCTTGCTTTGCCAGTCTTGCCTTTGCTGTGACAAGGCCCTTGTTTACTGAAGTCGGCTGTTTGACGACGGCGTACACGGCAGCCGCGACGCCCTTTCCGCTAGCTTCTCCAAAGGCATGAAGCTCGATGTTCTCGATAGCCTGTTGAGCACTCGTCAGTGCTCTTGGGCAGTTACTTTGCTGAGGTAAACAACTCCCACTTCCACTGCTGAACTAGCTCTGCAAATAGCGGCATGTCCCAGGCGCATTTCTCTTCACAAGCCTCACGATATAGCAGCTTTCCTTGAAGAGTGGTAGGTGCGGCTAATCCTAAGGGATCATAGATCTTAGCCACCTTTCCCAGGATCCCTCTTTTCGTCGGTTGAGCAACGTTCGCCGGAAAAGGGACCCCAATTTCGTCAGAGAACTTGTTCCACTTCAATCCCAGGAGTCCACACTGTCTAGATTGAACGCCCAGCTGTTGCTTCGCGTAGCTAAGTTGTCTTCGTGCTCATTCACTGTAACCGGCTCCAGTTCTTTTGCATTGTCTTCGGGTACATCATCCAGTTCCAGCTCTTTCACATTCGAGTGCCACTTGTGCAAATGGAAAGTAGCTTGGGCAAATATCTCAGTTGTTGTGGCTTTCTTCTGTTTCACTTCTTCAGTAGTAGGTCCATCAGATAATATGTCATCCACATATAGCTCACGCTCAATCTCTTCCACACACTTGGGATGTTCATCTCAGCAAGTGTTCAGATGCTGTTGCATCACACCTCCCAGCAGGAAAGGCGAGGGTCCCCAGCCAAAGAGTGCTCTAGTGAATCTGTAAGTCCGAATTCGCTGTGGATCTTTAGGTTCTAACCAATGGAACCGAAGAGCATCTCGGTCTTGTACATGAATTCTCACTTGGAGAAAGGCTTTGTGAATATCACCAGCAAGAGCCACAGGATGGAATCTTCCCCGCACTAGAACCTTCCAAAGTTTATTTTGGAGCAGTGGTCCAACCTCCAAGCAGTCATTTAGTGAGGGTGCAGAGCTATGGGCTTTGGCTGAGGCATCATAGACTACCCGCATCTTGGTCGACTCTACATTCTCCCTCACCACGGCTCTGTGGGGTATGTAAAATTCTTTCCCACTGGCTGGCATGTCTGCCTCTTCCACAATTCCTTCGCGCAGTTGGTCCTGGAATATCGCATCGTATTTGTCCAGACGACCTGTTTTCTTTAGACGTTGTACTAGACTTCCCAGGCGTTTCAAGCTCCCAGATTCATTCGAAGGTAGGGGAGGGTGGTCTCCTTTCCAAGGAAGCTGTGCTTCATACCACCCATCAGGACTGCATCTAAGCTGTTTACGAAACTCTGCGTAGACAACGCTTTGATCACCACTAGGTGCGTCTTCAAGTCCAAGGACGTCCATTCTATACAGCTCTTCACAATCGTTTGAGGCCGTTTGCGCTAGGAACATGTTGTCTAGGTCTGTCTCTGTCCCTGGTGACATGATGGTCCACCCAAAGCAAGTATATTCTGCCACTGGTTCACCCATAGCTCCAGTTCGCTGGGATTCATGGGTCTTTATTCGTGCATAGTCACTAGCTCCAAGAATAACATGGACAGGAAGCATCTTCTTCAAGTCTGTGTCCTCCATGTACACTCCCTTCAGATGTGGGTACTTGCTTATCATTACCGCATAATTTGGGTTTTCAACAGACAGCAATTCGGCATGGTCAATTCTCGTCACGCTCAGTGGAATGGCATACTTTTCTTCCATGTTGCTCGCTTGGACATTGAAGATCTCACTTCGTTTTGTAACCACTCCCACGATGGTTTGAATACGGCGTGTGTGCATGCGTGTTGGTCTCAGCTTCAGCCTATTTAAGAGGTATCCAGAGGCGTAAGAAATGGTTGCGCCGGTATCCAGTAGTGCTCTACAGGTTACGCCATTTACTTTGACAAGAACTATAGGATGGCAATTCTTCTCCCTGTCTTGTGTTGCTGTCAATGCAACTCCAGCATTATTTCTAGGCTGACTTGCTCTTACTTGTCTGTCACAGATAGACGAGTGGTGCTTTTGCTTGCAGTGTACACAGGAAGCTCTACTAGAGCAGTTGTTTGCGCTGTGTTTGGGCCCAGTGCAGTTAAAACACAACCATTTATTCTGCAAAATTTGATGGCGTTCGGCAGGCGACGTGATTTTATCGCACTCCCAAGATCTGTGTGTCACGCAATCACAATAAACACACGCGTGTCGCGCGCGGGCTGGTTCGTGTTCTTGCGCGTAGAAACTTCTGTGGCGAGGCGAACAAGGCGGCGGCGGGGCCTGAGGTTTTCTGCTAGCTTTCTCAGCTAATTCCAGTGGATGAATTGCCTTCCATTCTTCTAGAGCTCGTATTAGTTCCGTGAATCCCCAGTCTTGCCATCCTACTTTTCCACTCACAAGTTCGGCTTTGATTCCTGGCAGCTTATCAAGCACACCACGCACCATAGAAAAACAAGACGAAAGTTTACCCAGCGTCTCAAGAGATTGAACATGGTAGTTCAAAGTCTGGCAAAATTTATGGATTTTTTATGGACTTTCTTTCTACTCAATCTGTCACTTTCTGTGGAAAATTTGAAAAGATTGTTCTCTGAAAGCTTAAGATTTGCCTTGACACAGTTCTCAGTTTGAGATGATATGGTTAGAGATGTAATATTGTTTTCATTTTCATGATGGTCATTCAAAGATGATAAAAAAATTAAGAATACTAGGACGGGGATCAATTTTTGTAAGTTTCTTCACAAAGTAAATCTTTTTAAGAGTTATTTCTTTTCTGACTAATCGGATGTGCCCCTCTCCTCTTCATAGAATTTCTTTATCTTGCTTAGTTCTTTGAGGGCAGTTACATGTCTTCTCAGTTCTGCCATGAGTGGAGGTGATACTGGCACTTGATTTTTCAATAAATTCAATAGCAATTCAGCTACATCACTACCATCTTGAAGCATATCTTCTCATTTGTATCCCATACTCTTTGCATGGGATTGTTGCAATCGCACAATGAGGTGAAGTAGTGTCTCCACAAAAGATGATATTCTCTCAGAAGGGCAGTCACAACCAGTATAGGTTTCTGTATTTTTGTGAGCGTATAGAATATTGGTATTCTGGGCAGATTGAGTGTTTCTGAAAGACATTTCTTAATCATTTCTTAAATGTGTTTGCCTCAGTGCATTTGATCAATGTTCTTATTACCCCTTTCCTGCATGTTTTTTTACTATCAGTGCTCTGAGAGCTATGTAGTGAACTCTGTTGTTAAGTTGCACTATTGCCTCTTTTTTTGTGGTCATATTCATGATAACTTTTGTTATACCTCTGTCTGCTTTTTTGAGGTTTTAGGCAGATTCAACTCTTTTAGACTCAACTCTTTTGTAAGAATCTTAATTTTAACACATTAAGAACTTCAAATGTTCTTGACAAGATCGATCAAATTTATTTTAGTACATTCTTGAGTAACTTGAAATGCATACCCTGTTCTTTCAATAAAAGAGCATAATGCATATGGCTTGAAACCTAGCACACATGGTATAAAAAAACCCTACCTCCAAAATGGAATAATGGTATTAATAGATTAAATCTGAACAGACATTTCAGATTACATGTGATGATCGAGTATAAAATACACCGAAAAGTTAGTTTAAAATAATTACTAATTGTGTTCATAGGGAGTGTCTAGAAAGGTGATGAAACCTTTCCCATTCTTGCCTTGAACTTAAAGACGCCTATTGACAATGTCCACCACATTTAACAAGCAAAAGACTTTCGCTGTCATGAACCTGGAGAAAATGATGTCCAATTAAGTTGCAATAAACAGTTTCCTTCAGGATTACATCCTGTGGTGGAGGAAAATCTTGGCAAACGTGTTGCAGAATTCTTATAACTCTGCCTGCTGGTTCAAACAAATCAGGAAGACTGTATCTTTTGATGTAACAACACGATTTAATCCAAACAACCAATCTATTGTGATATACAATTCTCACATATTCAATGGTTGTAACACAATGATCAACGATCAACTAACACATTTTAAGTATAAAGAGGTTTTTTCTACTATCCTTGCATAAGGCAGTATTTTTACATTAATTACATGTACAGTAAAAGTTCCCATTGTAATTTGTCTAAATTAAGTGACTATTACAAAAGTGCACATTCTTTCACCTTTATTAGCCTAAGAAAATGCATGCAGTCACATCATGTTATATCATGAATATATGCAGACCTTGTCTACATTATTGTGAAATCTAATGTCACAAAATCTAACCTCTTTGCGGTAAAAATGTCAATTTCTAATTAATATTTAATCACAAAATAATCAAGTCAAGCATCGCCTATTTCTTTCCCAATTAAACATTCCATCCAGGTTTATGCAGCAGGATTTCCCCTCTGAACACTAGGCCTTTCACCAAGTAGATGTTTTGCAAACCTAGAAGCACTTGGTGTGGATTTGTAATCCTGTGAAACATGCACCCTGTAGGTTTGGCATACTCCTAGTTTCTCCACCATTTGCTGAGGGATCCCCTTGTTCCAGAGTACAGATTTTTAACTTGAGCAATGAATTCTTCAAACACAAAACAGAAGTAAGTGCTAACGAACCATGGTGAAGAACTTGAGAGGGAAGTGGAGTAAAGAATGGAAGTTTTATGTACACTCTTCAATACCATGAAGACTTGGTGAAATTCTCCCAAAGTTATAAAGCAAAACGTGAGCCTTCTCTACACAAGTTTTGCAAATAGGAACTGAGAGCAGGAAATGAAAAACTGTAGTAAGAAGTGCAAATTCATCTGAAAGCACAGCATGTTGAAGACATGGCATTCCAGCAAAGAGGGCAAACAAACAAAATTCTGATGCTTTCCAGTGCTTTGATTTAGCAATACTATATGGCTTTGTGGTCAAGTCATGGGGCACTTTGATACAAAGAAACAGATTGTATAGCTCATGACTAATTCCTAGCAAACTGCATGAATCTGTAACATGCTGAGGATCAAACCATGGTGCGAATAGTAATCTTCCCATGATTCCTTTGCAAGCATAATGCATCTAGCCAATCGGTAAATTGTCTAGAATGTCAACCAATTGACAAACACATTTTCTCCTTCAATACCAAACACTGTAGTGCCTCTTGCCTCCTCAACTCTTGCAAACATCCTGGTTTCTTGTGCTGTTCTGACAGCCACAATACCAGAGGGCCTGTATTCATACAGCCTTCCACGTGTTTGCTGGTCATACCTCCCTGGATGTTTGCATATACCACAGCCAAATTGACCATTGTACTGATTGATATTAAAAAGCAAGGCTTTGGCAGGTAGGTCTGGTACAACAGATCAGATTCTGCACACTGGTGACACAAGTACACCTGTTTCATTGTTAAAACTACTACCATTTGCTAAATTGAACAATTCACTGGTGAAATGTTTCACAAATTGTGGCACATTTGGTTTAGACTAAGGATGGTTGGTCACAGGGATGGCTGGTCACAGGGTACATCTTTGCTCAATGAGATATTTATTGACTTTTTTGCTTGAAGCATGTATACTTTTGCACAATTTTTGGGATTTTCAGGTTATCAGCTCCTTTACCCTTAAACCCCCAATTTAAGAGTACTGTTCACTTAATAATAATAATAATAATAATTTATTAGTTGTATAGCCCTATTTACATGTACAGATCAATAGTGCTTTACACTGAATAAAAATTAAAAACCTTATATATCTAAATAAAAATTTACAATAGTAATGGTAGCTAAAAATATATAAGAATAAATTATTTTAATGTAATATATCTGAGTTAATGATTACAAAAAGCTTCATTAAATAGAAACATTTAAATAGGTTTTTAAAATTTATCCAAACACTTAATCATTCTAATTTCATGAGGAAGTCTGTTCCATAAGTATGGTGCTGCTGCCTGAAAAGACCGATCTCCAAATGTCTTCAGTATCTTACCCTTAGGGGGCTCTAAGTAAAGACCGTCATTAGATCGAAGACAATAAGAAGATTTTGATTTAATAGATATAAGGCTGTTAATATATGATGGAGCTAAATTATGAACCGCTTTAAAAGTAAGTAGAAGAATTTTAAATTTAATGCGAGCCTGGATTGGAAGCCAGTGTAACTCGTATAGAATAGGAGTAATATGCGAGTACCTTCCAACGTTCAATAGCAGTCTTGCGGCTGCATTCTGTACACGTTGTACTTC
>NC_089318.1:8682295-8692295 GCF_036669915.1 Pocillopora verrucosa | reverse complement strand
GGAGTACTTGCAGCAATTCGAAGGTTACACATCACGCCCTAGACAAGGACGCAAAATAAATATAACGTAAACTGTATTAAAAAAAAATTAATTGGGTACGTAATTATCAAAGTTAACCAACACTTAGACAAAGATCAATAATCCCTCTTGATCTTTGTTGCCTTTATTATGGACCAAAAATAAGACCTTTTTTGCTGCCTTCATTTATGATAAAAAGTGCCTAATTTATTACATAAAATACCTTTCATTATGACAAATAAGTACGAACTTTAAAGCGAGTGGTAGAGGAACCCAGAGTGGTATATTGGGAACCCGAAGCGTTTTTCTGGGTGTCATTCACCGTATCCTTAACCTTGAGAAAATCACATGAACTCGTATCCCTGGCGGTATAAAGTGGAGGTATGCGTGTGTGTAGGTGGGGGCAAGTGGAAGCAAAAATGCAGTTTTTTTTAAATGAACCCTTTATTCTTAAAAGAACAATTTGGCCTCAGCTTACCATCGCGGACTACGTGGTCTTTAACTTGTTGCCACTGCTTCAAGTTCTCAGATTTTGGTGAGAATAAAAATAGAAAATCCGCTGAATAAATTTAAACTGTGTGCAGACGCAAGGGCGACATAAAATGCACGGGGTATTAAACCTCTTCATTATCTGCGGAACTCAGGAAAAACTGACGTAGAAAGCACAAAATAAGCATATGGCATTGTTTTCTTGGATACCAGCACACAGTTTGAGGTCTACGAAATCGGTTAATTTGTGCTCTCTATCCTTATTCGTTACATTTTAAGGAAAGGCAGCAAGGAAACGGGGCCCACTCATGCAGACTTTGTGATGATAAGGTCCCTATCCATTTTTTTTTTTTTTTATCTTTTTTGCCCCGCGGGCCTTGTTTGGTGCCACTGTTAATAACACTATTTCCATTGAGTGCCAGTTCAGAACTTACAGAAGTCTCAATGGTCTCAGTTTCCTCGTAAGAAAGGTTCTTGGTCTCCGGAAGCTTTTCGGGCAGCTCCCCTATTTTCTGCATGTCAAGATTAACCCGGCAGTTGCGACAAATACCTGTTGAGTGAATCGATGGAAAATACAGGTTTTTACTGATACGATATAATCACTATTCTGAACAACTACGGTCTTAATTTACACAAGTAAGGGAACCTGTTTTAAAAAACTTAAATGATAGATTTTCCTGCCCTTTCATATACTTCAACTCTTCAATTCCCTGCCCTTTGATATACCTGAAGCCTGATAAAGGTACCCTTTAGGGGCTGAGTCTCCCTGTAACTATCTATAGGCCATCGGGGAATCTGCTTTAAAAAGCTGTAATTTTAGGAGTCCGGTGAAGGCTTCTAAATTTACCTTTTTGCTGCTACAATCACTAATATAAAATGTTAGAATAATGAAAGGAAAAGAAACACGTAAATAAACAAAAGCTATTGAATTTGCGACCGTCACGGCTATTTAATTATTGAAAAAGTCAAAATAAAAAAAAAAGAAAAGTGCTTACAAAGTGCTTTAATTGAAGTGTCAGATTGGACCGCCATTTTAGAGCTGGTCTGTTTGGTTGAAAAAGATGAAAAATGATGTATACATACCTGAACCAACTGGCATAAAAATTCCCAGTTTCTTCCATATCAAATAACAAGCACTTTTGCCAAGTCCTCTTTCTGCCTTTGCGTTTTTTTGGGCTTGTCCGCCGTGCTTCGAGATTGGCGGAGGAACTCGGCACAGATTCGATCCTCGACGCCACCCAATACCGAGGGATGAGCAGTGCCGGGGACAAATTGTTTATTCCGAAAGGTCTAACTCCGAAGAAAAGGATGTAGATACTCTTCCCAAAATAAGTTCGATTTCGGTTTCTACGTCAGTTATTGACAAGGAAGACTTATGACCCGCGATGTCTCTTTTGCAGTTCAGAAATGGAATAGGCTCAGTTGATCTGCTCCTATCTCTGGAGTCATAAGAGCAAGAACCGCCGACTAAGGAGCTAAAAGAGTACTTAACGTCCATGATGACACAAAACTGGCAAAATAAATTCACTCCAACTTCGCTAATTAAATTTTCCCTCTTTGCATTTAATTGACTAATTCAATTTACCACGGCTAGTAAACTGCTTCGAGCTTTAGCCAACTCTGTCATTTCTTCAACAAATAATAAAAATGAATCCTCACAATTGAAGAAAATATCAATTTAAAAAGCATCTATGATTTTTTTTCTTTCTGTTCCGATTCTTCTGAAACCAAAGGAAGCGAAAAAAAACAAGTATAAAGTTAAACAGGTTAGCCGAGAGCTAATCAAATTACATCCTGATATTTATAAGGGAAAACATCTTACACTGAAAAGGAAAACTTTCACCTTAACAATGATAAAAAATAACCCCTCTTCGGCCGATTGCCTTTTTTTCAATAAAAAAGGACGAAAAGCTCACACCAGAATCGTTTTCAGTATGCTTTCGTGTATATTCCGGCCTGCTGTGTAAAAACTCCGCTTGACGTTACGGTCACGCAACAAGAATTGTTTACTCAGTGGTTGTAAAAAATTTGAATGAATTACTGTCATTTCAAAACCTTCGCGTGAGGCGCTGTAAAGAAAACCCATGCTGATTCTAACATATTATAGAGGACAACCTTAAATCCCTCTAATGACATAGTTAAAAGGAAAATCTGAATTATACCACATAGTGAAAAAAACATTTGAATTAAGGAGGTATTTGCGGGATTTTTCACGTTTGAAAATATAGCACTTTCCTGCGCGTTGTTTGCTATTTATGAACAACAATAAAGATAAGTCATATAGTTTCTGGGAAAGTACGGCACTCACTCTATCAAAATTCGGTGTCATGATCCTTTGAATCGTTTTTCCTTGAAGACCAAAAGTCAGTTTAAAATATCAATTTCACATTTGCTTGCGGGACCTTTCGGAATCGTCGCGGGTCAAATTCGTTTTTCTCAGTTTTCTCCGAATTAAAGCGCTCCGGAAGAAAAAGAAATACATTAAATGTCTTCTATTCTTAGTAGCTTTTTATAGTCAGAAAATAAGCGAAATTCATTTTTCAACTCTTGCCACTCAATGGTCGATATTTCCTGACCGTCGCACTTAAAAACAGTGTGAAGACCATTCTTAAGAATCGGTCCAACCAAAGCCTCTTTCCATGCTGAGGGAAAATGACCACTTTCAAGTGAAATATTAACCATTTTGGTTAGGGCTGGTAAGAGGACATCAATGCACTTGACAACTAGAGGTGTAGGTATAGGATCGGTTGTAGGTTGTTTAGCCCCCACTGAATCGATTAGCCCCCAAGAAAAAGTCGATTAGCCCCTAAGAAAAAGTCGATTAGCCCCCAAACTAGAAGTCGATTAGCCCCCAATTGAAATCTGTATCAGACTTAGTAGATTACACTTTTGTTACAATTTAGTTCGTTTAGGTTTTATTGGGTTTCTGTTTCTTTTAATTTTTATTTCAAAATAATAACTCATGTTGATCATTGACTTTTGAAGATGTGGTGGCTCCTAAAGGAGCCGTTGGTTTTTCTGCTAAGTCCAGTGACCTAGCAGGTGGTTCAGAAGCTTGGCCCATTGATATATGAGCAAGCTCTTAGAAGCTGTCTGGCGTTCTTGTCCCCGCTACAATATTCATCCCATAGGCTAAATATCTTGGCCTGCTGTTTCCTGTACTTTCTTCGCTGTACCCGCTTCAGCTTTTTCTCAGACACCAGCCGGATGTGAAGGGATGTCAGCCGGGCTTCTCGATGAAGCAGATCGATCAGGAGATACAGAGGAAGCTGAGATCTGCTGGAGGCGCTACGGTGAAGTCCATGATGCCAGCCCTCTATGTCGTTGTTCGTTCATACGGACCGTAGGAAGACGGTCCAGGTCGACGGTTGGATGAACTGTCTAAGGTTTCCCTCCTCGGTTACTTGCGACTCCAAACGCTCAAACTGTGGTACAATCTCGTCTTCAGGAAGGCACGGCAATGCCATCACGCGACGGATGAAGTCATGAGTTCCGCGGTCATCCCTGTAGGACTGTTGAAGACCCAAATCCTGGACCTGAAGTAAGTAAGTAAGAAAAAATAATTAAGGTTTTTCATTAAAACATGACCTCATTTCAAAACTCATCGTTTCAAAATAAAGGTTATCTTATCATAAACAAAAATCCTCAATATATCATAATTTGCATATCACATTTGATATTTGTTTTTCTCCATACTAAGTTACAAACGATCAACCGGTTTATACATTTATACATGTATCTTATCTTATCTTATCTTGAACATTTCACATCTCACATTTTATATTTCATACTAAGTGTAAAAGTTACAATTTTTCCTACTAACCTTTCTCCATAGAGCTTGAGTCCAGTGGAAGACACATCCTTTGATCTCAACTTCTGGCAGCAAACGACGAATCACTGACCACATAGCCCGCTCGAAGTCTATGATCACCCTCTTAACTGCTGTAGGCGTCAGTAGAAATTCCAGAACTTTCTTTAGCACCTTAAGAGAATCCAAAGAAATAAAGTTATGCCAAAGGACTCATAAATGTATAGAGTTAAGCCTAAAAGAGTAATGAAAACATACTAGGAGAAAATTCGTGGACAATTTTGTCAAGGCAAGTCACTTAAAAGAGAATTACAGTGATTTGTAACATACTACGAGAAAATTCGGGTAAAGTTTTGTCAGGGCAAGTACTTAACTTAATGTAAGAGAATTACAGTGACTTTTGAAGGATTTTTGATATAAGTAATGTACTATTACTGGTATTTACCTGTTTATAATCACTCTTCTTACGTCCGGACATGAGAACAAACAGCAGAGGCACTTGTTTAACGTAGTCCTCATACCGGATGAAGGCGTTGATGGACAGCAGCTGGGTGAATGGATGGCGGCAAAGTTTGAAGGTCCCGTCAACGTACCAAGTTTTGGCTTTGCTGAGGTGGTGAAGCTGCTGCTCCGTTGCGAAAATCAGGTGTTGGCGGTCCCGGACATGGACGTCGGCACGAAGGAAATCATCAGGTATGTGGTCCTCCTCTAGGTCGAACTCAAGGCTGGTGGGCTCTTTCGGTCATAGCTTCTGCCGAACTCTGTTAGCTGCATGGGCCAAATGAGACAGTTTTAATAATAATAATACAAACATATTTATGCAGGATTGCTGCTTCAGTTTTAAGAAAAAAAAAACTGCTATCAATGCAGGTCCTGTAAAAAATTAAAAAATATAAAAATAAAAATAAAAAAGATTTAAAATATAGATAAAAATCAAATTACAATATTACAAAATAGTTTCACTAAACAAAAGATCAAACAGTTATAAATTCTAAGAATTATTAAAAATTATTAAAAAATTTTTGCACCTTTGTAGAAAAAAGCGCGCTTGGTGCATTCTAAATTAATTTTTTCTAAAATAAGGTCATTATTATTTCTAGTTTTGTGGTGGTGAATGTCACGGTTTCTTACATTGAAATAATTAGAAAGGTATCTGGGAACTCTATCTGCAATGCACTCATCAACAAATATTAAAATGTGCGTCCGTCTTCTATAATAGAGAGGTTCCAAGCCCAGTTTAGTCATTTTTAGTAACTTTCATTTCTTTCTCTCTTCAATAAGTAGAATATAAATATATTCAAATCCTATACTTACTTCATCTAGTAACAACTAGTATTATCAAGGTGAACGAACAAAACTTAATGAATCACAAGTTACCACAGTAAAGCATGCAACTACTTGTTTCCTACTTGGTTAATAAATTCTCCCACAATACCATTCTGACTGACACCGTAAGGTCAAGCAGGGAATAGGTCACAAGAGTGATCTTCCATCAACATATCATTGGTGTTTAAAGAGATGTCCAGAATGAACTTGTTAACTTTTATGGGGCTCTTCTTTCCACCATAATCTGCAAAAACCTTATGCTTTCTTCGAGAGAAGCACACTGCTCCAGTTATTGTTTCATCTCTTCCTTGTAATTGGCATTCAAAGAACTTTTCATTATACACAGGAGAAGCTTTATTTATGTAACCAACAAATTCATTGTTTTGTGTAGAAGTACTGGTGCTGTTAGTACATGTAGCTGGTTTTGAGTGATAGTCCATGACTGAAAAAGAAAAGAAAAAGTTATTAAATTACCTGTAAATAGATTGACTAGCAATGACTGTCAATACATAAAGAATGATTGTTGATTAGGAAACACAGCATTGCAATATAACAAATCAACTAGTTGAAGTTTACCTGACAATGACTGTGAGAGGACAGGGAAGGGCACAGGGATTGGGACATTATTAAACATCACCAAATCTCTGTAGTTATTATATTACATACTAGTCCCTGTAGTATTCATCATATTACATCTAGGTGTGCTTGTATCATTCTTTTTATAACACTCAAGAAAGTTTACAGTGAAGTTATGTTTCTGTATCAAAACAGTTAATTAATGCACATATTGATTTGTGGTCTGAAAAATATGGTTTTTATTATGTGTAATTGTGCCTGAGATTCCTGCCAATTTTTATAAAGTGGTCTATAGCTGTTTTGTTGTGAGTGGTATACAAAGATATCAATTGCCTGTAGTTATTTTCTGTAATAAACAGATTATGTAGGGGAACTGTCTGTTTCATTTAACCAATTTAGATTAAAATCTCCAATGAAAACATTGTACTTGTAATGGCTCTGAGTGGGTTGCTGAATTGATTTTATTCCGATAATTAGGACATGTGTACACGATAATTTGGTTACTGACCCGAGCACATGGAACACACTCTAACACACTCTCGACGCGCATGCTCACTCATTTGCACAAATGCATCTCATTACAGTACTGTGTAGTTTGTAGGATAATTATCAACATACTTTTCAATATGTAAAACCAGAAGTAATGCCCAAAGATCATAAACAATATGAAAAATATCTGAAGTTAAAAAAATTAACAAGAAGAGATATCAATCAAAATGGGTAAACATCAATATCAATGTGAAGAATATAATCAAAAAATGAAAATGAATAAGTATCACCATAGTAAAACTAGCTAATGATCAGGAAATGATGCTTCTGGATCATTGAATGTTACTCTGTGAATAATGTATGTTTTCAACGAACGAATTGCTATTCATTAGCAGTTATCTATTTATTTATTTATTGCAATTCATGGCACATACAATACAAAATAACTAAACTAAAATAATTATTAATGATAAATAGTACAGCCAAAGGATAATCCATAAAGTCAAAGACCCTATACAAAGACAGATCACCATAATATAAATATATATATATATGTTAAAGAATAAAGGAGGACGCATCGATTCTCTGTGACTCTGAGTTTTGCGCCTAAGCGCTTGTCAGACAGAACTTTATTCAATGAAGAACATACCTGCTTATATTCAAATTAGATAAGTAGCTAATTAATTCACTAGTGTGATGATCTAATCTACGTGTGAAATAAAGCTTCTATAGAGCTATTGTTGGCGGCTTGTGAAATTTGCTAAGTAAAACTTATGGTCGTGGCGGCATTTAGAAATGTGTTCTGTTCTTTTGTTTAATAAGGACGGCTTCTTAGCTCTAACTTAAATAAAGTCCTTCTGTGAGGTACAAGTGGCATCGCTTGCTTTTGTTGCTGTAGGCCAGGGCAGTCGCTAAAATACTCCAGTTAATTGTAAAATTGGTTTTGTTCTCTTTGAGTGTCCAGATATGCTTTGATAGTTCCTTACTGTTTGAATAGTTTCTGTTCCGAAAAGAAAGTTTGTGTTGCGTGTAATGTTGTTTAAGAGTTCCTTCTGTTAGTCCAATGTAATTCATTCGGGTTGTGTCACTTTCTGTTGTTACATTGATGTTGAAGATGATGCTTGGAGTGAGGCAGTTGTTTTTCAGAGGGCAGTCGTTTTTTTCCTGCAGTTACAGATGTTTTCCATGGAGGGTGTCTTGCTTGTCTCGAGGAATTTTTCTGTTGTGTTTCTTAATTATGGTTTGTAGGTTGTCTGTGCGGCCATAACTAACTTTTATGTTGTTTTTGTTGAAAATCTTGTTGAACCGGTGATTTTTCGGAAAATGTTTACTGACGAGGTTCAGAAGCTTTGCCGATGTTTGTTTGTACGTTCATGCTGTAGGGTGGATTAAACCAAATTATGTTTCTTTCTCTGTTCTTGCGGCTGTTCTGTATGGTGTGAGTTACGGGTTTCTTGTATTCAGTGTAGGTTAATTTTTTGTCCTTTCCACTTTGTTTAAGTGCACTTTCGAAGTGTGGTTTGGCTGATATGTGATGGTGTATTTTATGCAAATTTTAGAAAGAAATGGTAATATAAGGAAATAAGACCTTCTGATGTTATACATGCAAAGGATATGCTACTAATTCATATTAAAGGCATTTACAGATTGAGTTCAAAGTTCTAGATCTGCCTCTAGATATCCCACATAATTGCCACTCTTGTCTGGAAATGTTACTGTGTGGTGTTAATGATGCATGCTGGCATGATTCTCTGACAGTTTTTCCCCAACACTCCACATGCCCACTAAGTAAATTGTCTGTAGGCTGCCAACGCCATGTTCTAGGGTTAAGAATTGTATTGAGCTGTGCATTGTGGATTGTGACTGATGCTGTGCTCAAAACATCCATGTCCAGGCATATGATGCTAAATTTCAGATGTTCAGTTATACATGTTACACCTATCAGTACCCAAAAAGAAGAAAAAAGTCTTAACGTTTTCTTTTCCTCACTCCTTAAATAATTTGTCTATCAGATGAAAATTAACAACTTGTAAGTGTTATTATAACTACAATTAAGTTTGCAATTGTCAACCTTTTGCCATTCTTAGCAAAGAAGCAAAGAATAATCACGTAATAGGTACAAACCTGAATAGTTGAATTTTTGATTAAGCTCCTTTAGTTCCTGGCAGCAGTAACATTCCTCTGCCAAAGACATAGGCACACAAACACCGCACAAACACCAAGACCTTAGTCTTGGATTAAAGTTGTAAATGCATTAAAATTGCCTCACATTACATGCCATGTTCCTCTATGGACTTTAAGCAGCACCATCTGATCCCTGAAAAGGTGATAGATATCATAAAATCAACACATAGCACAAAGCTATGTATAGCACAAAACTATTACAAAAGCTTTGACTACTACAGAAAAAGAAACACCGTAAATCACTACCTATAACAACAACAACAACTTTATTTTTTCACCTCAAAATATACAAGAAAGAAAAATTTATAATAATAGTACAGACAATGATAGGGGCGCTGGCTGCCCGAAATAACCTAAGAGTTAAAAATGCCAGGCAGCCAGTTGAAAGAAAAGATGTTTAAATGTTTAGGTCAGGGACACAAAAACAAAGAGATACAGAAACGCACACAAAGGTAAACTACCAGTATATTAAAGAGACTAAAATTCATACATTGCAAAACAGTATTATTTCCATTTTAAAGTTACACAGACAATACAGATGTCTAGTAATCTTTGATAAATTGCTGCTTTACTTTCTTTTTAAACAAAGACGATGAAGATAATTTTATATCTTCGTCAATGGAATTCCATACTGATACCTATCAACAAGCAATGTAATCTACCTGTGGCTTCTCCAGAAAATTGGTGCAAACATATAAATGAATGTTAATTTAGCCTAAATGCACACTGTTTCCAAGATTAGTTTTAGTGCTATACAACGTAAAAAATTCATAAGTTCCTCCCATGTGGCAGCTTAGTCAACAAAACTTAAGTAAAGCTTCTTCAACTCTTGCAATGTTTCTTTTCTACATGTAACCTAAATGACATTTTCCAGCTTTGACTTCTACTAACTGCATCCCAAATGCCAGATGACCCTCCAAGTAGGCCAACTGTTCTTGCAATAGATCTGATACAGAGCCATCATTAAATGTAAGCTACAATGAAATTTTTGTAAGCCTTAACACTGAAATAGCACAAAGTTGCAACAAAAATACCTCTATTGAATCAGTTGAACAAGGCTTTCTCATGGATCGCAATTGCCCTTGTTCCCACATTTTCCCAAATTGAAGA
>NC_089318.1:8674795-8677295 GCF_036669915.1 Pocillopora verrucosa | reverse complement strand
GTATCATAGTTTTTAATATGTGCAATAATTACACAGAATTATTTTGTATTGCTGTGCAATGCTCTGAAATGTCCTGTAAGATATTTAAGTTTTACATTACTTTTATCCTTCTTCCTGATTGTAGGTGCATGTGGCTATCCTGTCTCAATCCTCATCCAACTTTTTAGTGTACGATCTATCGGTTGGGTGGAAGTTGTGCACTCAACTTTCTATTTTCTTACTCCATGACCTGAATTGTGTATTTGGAGCTCTTGCCAACCCTTTTGTGTGCCACGATGAAACATTCATGACAGTTCATGGTTTTTTTTCAACAGGCTGGCAATTTGCATCAGAAATACTGCTGCATTTTTCCTAGCAACTGGGGTAAACAGTGTGCGAGAGCTGCAAAAAAAGAATTTTGAGAATTATTATTATTCATTATAATTATTAATATCGATATAATCCAGTTCTTTAATGTTGGTTTACAAGATTATTGACCTACCATGTATTTAGGGAGTTATATCTTCGTCAAAGTGCACCACTCTGAAAAATTTTGCCCATTTCCTTGCCTTATCTTGGAATTGCTGAGGAGGTAGATGTTGTTCCTCGCTTGGTTGCACTTCTAGAGCTGAAAATAGCTCAGAAAATCCTTGGAATTGACATTAACCTTTTCAAATTTTTCTGCTCTTTAGTTACAAAATGATAGTTTCCCTTTTAGAAAATTAAAAATATATGCTATCTCTTCAAAACCATTTCTATTTTTGTGCACATTGTAAGATATGAAGAACTTAAATACCTTCCACAGTTTTTTCACATTCTTGTAGGAGGTCATCCCCTGATTTTGCCTTCAGCTCCAAATCTTGAAGTATGTTGAGCAGATCTTTACCTAAGCCAAATTTGAAAGTGTACATTAGAATCATTATGGCTCCTTCAGGAGCTAGTTGTTTACAAGCAAATCTGATTCTCCAAGTAATTGCAGTCAAAGAGAAAGTTTTAGCCTTGCAATTCTATAAATTATAATATCATGATGTTTTTATTTGACTGCCATCTAGTCTTTTCTATTGTATTTAGGATGTGGTAGTAAGAAATATAAAGGTGAAGGTGGCTACATGATTTTGCAAACCACTCAAGTCAAGGAGGTATGAAGCTTTGTCCATTGCCAATCCAACAAAATCATCATGCCCAAATTCTGAAGGAAAATCTCGCTATGAATATTAAAGAAATACTTAAGGGCACATCACTCAAAAATAGAAATGAAAGTTTATTGATCAAGTCAACAATTGAACTGTTACATAAAAAAATACATTATTTATTCTTGAAAGTCTGCAGAATAAAATAAAATGTCTGACTGAAAATATTCTTCATAAATATCAGTATTATTTCCCTTAAGTTTTGAAATAGGAATTGGACTTTATTTTAAACCACTGAGAATACTTACAACTGTACTGTCTCCATGATCATCTCCCTCACTGTCACAGTCATATGGATGTTTACAATATTCCTAGAAAATACAACTAAAATTGCATAGCTCATTTATGCTTTGATCACCAGAAGAAAGGTTAACTTTTCTCTGACAAAAGGCTTGAAGTGGATAATATTTCAGTCATATTTCACAAGTACCTCTCTATGAATTCTTGCAAGCCTTCTTTTTCAGACCTAGACATGAATGTTCAAATCACAAAGTTAATTGCATGAAAGAATATTCACCAAATTATTTCTCAAGGCTTCCTATGGGAATAATTTCTCCAGTGTTCAGAGTGTCACATAAACCATTTGAATTATCATTTCTACCCTAAAAGTATCACTTTGCCTTTCTGATAGTACCAGTGCTGGACATGCGGTTCAGATTCACGTTATAGTGAGGAAATGTGCATTTGATCAACAGCTGAAACTCATGGAAGGAAACCTTCACTGCACTGGCAGTTGCTAGATTTTTTCATTATATTGGAATTATTAAAGAACATTAATTATTTAAACCATCAAATGCAAGCAAAGATTAAGGATTCTTCTTGGACAATACCTTGTAGTATCCAGTAAACAATCAAAGAAAACTTTTACACTTTGAGCCAGAGTTTCACAGTTTCAATGAAGTACAGACATTATCTCTTTAGAGTCCTCCACAGTTTCATCTAGGCTCTCCCCTAAATAATTAACATGGGGCATAAAAGTGATAACTTCCTGATTTCCTGTTCTACTGTAATAGGAATTGTGATGATTTTAAAATTATCATCAATAACATTATCATTACAGTGTCATATAATATGGCCACATTGGCTCTAGTAAAAAAAAATACGTTCACTAACACCTGTAGTACTGGTGTATAAATTTCTGTTGATGAGTATCTTTAGGGGCACTAATTTTCAGATATTTTAATATTATAACAAAATCTTTATTCAATACTCATAAAAAAGACCTATGTACAGTGCTTCACTTAAAAAGAATTAAATTTGTACCTTAACATCTGTTAGAAAGAAAAGAAAAAATCATAATGTCTCAATATCTCTTGAACTATAATCCACAA
>NC_089318.1:8639795-8654795 GCF_036669915.1 Pocillopora verrucosa | reverse complement strand
AAGAAGCAGGTTTTGTGAAACTTGGAGATATTCTCTCAAATGACTCAAAATTAAAAAGGTGGGACGCTTTTAGAGAGAAAAATCTCTCCTTGTCAGATTACTTACTCCTACAAGGCATTTTTTCCGCCATTCTGCCTAACTGGAAACAGCTCCTTAACGTTGGAGAGAATAATAACAACCGAATTGACAAAACTGTTTCAGACGATGTTCAATATATAACTAGAATGACTTCAAAATCAATCTATTCCACCCTGGTCAAACGAATCCAGATTTCTCCGACTGCCCAATCTAAGTTTAATTCCGTATATAATATTTCAGGTAATATAGACTGGAAAAATATATATCTATTGCCGGGTCGAGTCACTCTTGACACCAGAACGAGAGCCTTTCAATACAAAATCTTAAATCGTATTCTCTACACCAATAAAATCCTATATAAAATGAATTTGGTTCCTTCTCCGATGTGTACCTTTTGTGGAGATCACGAAGAAACTCTTGAGCATCTTCTAATCAGCTGTACCTACACTAAAAACTTTTGGCTTTCAGTTATTTCTTGGTTAAATACTTACAATATGAAAATTGATAAGCTTGATGAGGTAACAATCCTCTTTGGTATTTCCGATAATATCCCTGGGAATTGTTTGTTAAATCACATAATCATTCTTGGAAAATATACCATTTATTCATGTCATTGTAAAAATATCAAGCGGTCTGTATCCTTACTGGAGGCTAAAACATCTGAAACTCGGAAATTTGAATTTTTGATTGCAAAAAAGAATAAAAAAGATTCTATTCATTATAAAAAATGGGAAAACATGTTATTGTAACTCAATAGATGAGTATCGGGTATTAACAGGTATAGACGCAGTTGTATATACAGTCGTTCTACCAAAAAAGGAATTTGATGTAGAAGTATTTGTACAAATTAGGTTTATATTATTATATAACCACAACATAAATTAAATCTAGCCGACTGTGAATGTAATGTAACGCAGTATTTCGTAATTAGTGTTAGTGAATAGCGTAAGCGTTAGTGTAATTAACTTTGTATCTGTTTGTATTATTCTAGTATTTGTGCTTTAAGTGAAAATAAAAAAAAATGTTTAAAAAAAAAAAATCTCATTTATGATAGCTTTTGCCTCAGGATTACCAAAAGCACACATGCTGGAAAGCACCATTGACAAATTTTCTTGGCTCCTTTCACAGATGCCTTGTACATCTTGGAGAACGTGGCTTCTCCCCTTTTTTAATAATTTTCTGGGGTCTCCAAATCATTCCTTTCACAAATCTCCTTTAGATTAGGGGAATTAAGACTGCCACTGTCGCGTACCCAAGTGTTGGGATTACGTTGAGTGTCAACCACATATACACATCCGTCTCATTCCAGTTTTTATTGAGTACAATGTGTTACAATGCGGTGAAAACTAAAAGGAAATTTATGATTGCGTAATCAGAAATGATTCTATGGAAATTACAAATGAATGTAACAATAAAAAAAGGCGATTAAATTTACAAAGGAAACTCACGTTTGATCCTGTAAAAAGGGTAAAAGAAACTCCGTGGGAAAGTGACTCCAGTTACTCCGAAAACTCCAATAACTCCGATAGAAAACTCTAGATAGATATACTCTGACAACTTACTCCGACACTCCGATATGTGATACTACGGAGATTATGTAAGCAACAGGCTTTAAACATGATAGGCGGCTAATAACACGATCAAATACGCTCTGATAAATGATTAAAGGAATGAACAATGAAATGGTAATAGAATTTAAACGATAGTAAATAATCACACAAAACAAAACAGTTCAGTTCATTTCAGTTCAGTTCGCTTGCTGAACGTTCGTCACACTCCTCGCCCAAGGATTACGAGGTTAATCCTTGCTACTTGGTACACATGGTCTATGCTGGGCTAGGATCTGCATCGTCTGTTCCGTTGTTTGGCAGCAACAGGGTGAGTTCTTTTATAGGCCATAAGTAGACCTTCTTTTCTATGTCTCTGGCGATTTCAACGTTGGCTTTCCTGACTCTCCTGTCCTCACTCTCTATCGCTTCCGTTACTCGTCCTAGTGGCCAGTTGTTGCGGCGTTGGGCGTCGTCTCGCAAGAGAACGATGTCTCCTACGCGTAGATTTCTCCGAGTCGCCGTCCACTTTGGTCTGCGCTGTAAACTCTGCAAGTACTCGCGACGCCACCTTGTCCAAAATTGGTCGGCAAGGTACTGTACTCACCTCCAGCGACGGCGTACATAGAGGTCAGGCTGTAAGAACTGACCTGGGGAAGGTCCTGCTGGACGCGTCTTCATCGTCAGCAGCATTGCAGGGGACAGGGGTCGTGGATCGTCAGGATCAGATGGTAGTGCAGTTATCGGTCTTGCGTTGACGATCGCCACTACCTCAGCCATCAGCGTGATAAGTAGCTCGTGTGTCAGCTGAGTCCTGCCCAGTTCAGCGAACATGGCGTCCAGTACTCGTCTGATGGTGTTGATTTGCCTTTCCTAGACTCCGCCAAAGTGTGATGCGTGGGGAGGGTTGAGCTCCCATTCGCATCCGCTCTCCGTTACAAATTTCTTCACTTTCTCCTCGTTGAGCATGACGGGTGCCACGAAACCGAGCGGGTCGTATACAGAGTTGACAATAGACAAAACTCCTCTTCTAGTAAACGGTTTTTCTGGCAGGGACACTTCGAAGGTGAAGGCGTCTGTCTCTAGGTCCCAGAAAACTCCAAGTGACTGTAGTGCTGGTAGACTGTCACAGCGCAGGTCTAAGTCACGCACATCTTTGCTTCGATCTTCGGTTGGGAATGCTTCCATGACTTCAACGGAGTTAGAAACAGCTTTGTGCAGTCGTAACTTGGCAGTGGCCAGGGTGGCTTGCGCGCCTTTCACCAGTTTTATCGCGCGTCCAGCGGTTGGCAGCGAAGCTAAGCCATCATCTACATAAAAGTTGCGGCATATGAAATTCTTGGTCTCTTCTCCATTCTCCTCCTCGCCATCTACCGCTGTTCGGCAGAGTCCGTACGTGGCGACTGCGGGGCTCGGTCCATTGCCAAACAGGTGAACGTTCATGCGGTACTCCGTGACGGGTTTTGTCGGGTCGTTTCCTTCGAACCAAAGGAAACGAAGGAAGTCTCTGTGTTTAGGGTTGACATTGAACGAATGGAACATATGCTCCACGTCACACATCACGGCAACATTCTCCTTTCGGAAGCGTATTAGAACACCGATGAGGTTGTTCATCAAGTCTGGCCCTGGTAGAAGCGCTTTGTTCAGCAAGACTCCTTGAAATTCGCAACTCGAGTCAAACACGACGCGAATGGTGCGCTTTGTGTTGTGGTACGTCGCGAAGTGCGGTAGGTACCAGAAACTGCCAGCGGAAGGCGGTTCTTCATCACGTGGGACGGGAGAGGCGTGGCCTTTCTCGATTATCTTCCCCATGAACTCCAAGTAGTCCGTTTTCATCTCCGGTTTTCTGATAAACATCTTCAAGAGCCCTTGCAGGCGCCGCATGGCTTGGGCGCGGTTGTTCGGCATGGACTGGTGCTCGTCGCGGAAAGGGAGGGGCATTTCCCAGTTACCGCTTGTGCTCTTGTGTATGCCCTTGTCCATGATCTCCAGGAAGGTGTGGTCCTCAAGGGAGAGGCTGGGCTCGTTGTCATGCCGTGTGGTTTTGAAGACACCATCGGCGGCGTGCTCCAAGGGGGGATCCGTGACTTTGAATTGATTCGGGCAGGGGACCAATTCATAGCATTTGCCTTCACCTTCTTGCTTTCTCCGAGAGTCGGTGGACAGACTGGTCAGGCGGGTAAGAACGTGGGCTGGACCGCTGGGGAAGTTGAGACAGAGCTGGCCACTGATGATCCAGCCGAGGGCTAGACGTTGTGCCCAGGGGGCTCCACTGGGGCCATTTCTTGATTCCCTCACTTTAAGTAGCTCTGGTGCATCGCAGCCGATAAGCAGGTGAACGTCAGCGGCGTCATCCAACAGAGGTATCTCGTTCGCTATGAGCGATAGGTGCGGGAACCTCCTCGCCATAGCTGATGTCGGGATCTCACGCTTGTCCTGGGGGATGTTGTCACACTCCGTGAGGGTAGGTAGGGTGAACTCTGCTCCGTTTGTGGAGCGTACGGCGACGCCTGTCAATTGCCACCCGTATTTCTCTTCCCGGTCGCCGCTGGACGTGGACAGGAAGTACTTCTCTAAAGGACCGCTTGCTCCTAAGTCATCCGCTAGTTCACGCTTGTCTTGGGGGATGTTGTCACACTCCGTGAGGGTAGGTAGGGTGAACTCTGCTCCGTTTGTGGAGCGTACGGCGACGCCTGTCAATCGCCGCCCGTATTTCTCTTCCCGGTCGCCGCTGGACGTGGACAGGAAGTACTTCTCTAAAGGACCGCTTGCTCCTAAGTCATCCGCTAGTTCACTGGTGATGAGGGAGCTGTTGCTCTGTTCATCAACGATTGCGTAGATGCGCTTCGTGATGTGGGGGGTGCGCTTGTTGAAGATATCGACTAGCAGAGTCTTGCTACAGGATAGTCCTCCTGTTGGTTCGCAGAGTGTAGTGCATTTGGGGTTCACAGCTCCATTCTCCGGTCTGGGGGTTGGCCGCCTGTCCTTGTGTAGTAAGGCGCTGTGGCGCTTGTCCCCGCAGATGGTGCACTGTTTGGGTGTGTCGCACTCACTCGCGATATGGGCGTTGCTGAGACAGCGAAGGCACAGGCGAGCGTTCATTATCCACTGTGTGCGCTCTTCCAGGGATTTCGCTCTTCGTCTTGCTTTTTCCTGGTGCTTCTTTGTTTCCAGCTAGGGGCCGAACTTCTGTTTTCAACGATCTATTGTCTCTTCCTCCGCGCTGTCTCTGTGGGGGAACTTGGGAAGGGATCGTTTCTTTACCAGCGAGGACATTGGGGTTGTTCTTAATCTTAGCTTGCTCCTGGACGGTCTTGGAGAATCTTGAGAAAGGGGGGTACATCCCTCGATGGCTGTCGGAATAATTCGAGATCTCCTTCTCCCATTTAGCGTGGATGGATTTCGGTAGCTTCTCAGCTATGGGTTGAATAGCGCTTGGGTAGTCAAGGCATTCGAGTCCTGGGACAAATGTCACTTGACTTTCGATGTCCGCGCAGAGATCTGCAAACTGCTGCAGTTTGACGTGCTCGTGTTCGCTGAATGTCGCTGTACTTCGCAGGCGTTCCAGAAGTGCGTTGGCGATCACTGCCGCGCTGCCAAAGCATTTCTCAAGTTCCGCCCATAAATCTCTTAGCAACGTGACGGGATCGCGCATCTGCCGCTTCCTGTAATTGTCGACCAGGCGCTGTGGGGGTCCGCTGGTGAAACTCCTCAAATAATTTATCTCGGTCGGGGACACATCGGTGTCTATCAGCATGGCTTTGAAGGCACTCTTCCAAGGGTGAAAGAGGGAAGGATCTCCAGAGAACACATCGGGTTGGCACTTTGGGAGGCTTTGCCTAGCCAGGCCTGCGACTATCTGTTGATTCACTGCGGTGAGAGAGTCGATTAGCTGGCTTCTGGTGACATCTCGGAAAGGTGTCGAAGTCATCAGCGGTCGGCGATTGAAGGCCGTGTCTTGATGCGTTCTGCGATCTTCGTTAGTAGAATTCTGGCCTGGTGGATCTGGGTTTGGGTCGGGAGGTTTTGGCCGCTGAGACATTTTTTTTAAAGACTCAAATTTCGGGGCGGCCGGTGATAGTGGTTTTGTTCGCTCCGTCGTGTCTCACGGATCGTGTTCACGCTCATAACGTGTTGCATTTTCCGCGCGTGGGGGGCTAAGTGTGGGAGAGGAGTACACCCATCGCAATGTGCGATGCTCCATTTTAATTTCGGGGACTTCGAAGTCCGGTAATTGTAACTCTCTTTCCAAATTTTCCTCCAATCGGCGGGCGTCTTCGAAAACCTTGAGCTTAGCGTTTGCTATCGCGGCCTTTTTATCTGCACTTAAGATCGCCATCTCGGACTCAAACTGTGCGATTTCCTGTTGACGAGTTCGTTCCGCTTCAGTGTTGCGCGTCCTTCGCTCAAGTTCCTTTTGCGCTATGAGTCGAGCGTACTGGGCTTCTTCTCTGGCTGCTTTAGCGTCAGCCAGCGCCTGTAGCCTAGCCATCGTGCTACTAGATTTTGAGGCGGATGAAAGGCGAGATGAAGGACAAGATGAACGACTAGCGACGGATCGTGTTTCCAAATATTTGCTCGACTTACTTAATCTATTTTTTGTCTTTTCGACCAGGAGGAGGGCGCGTTTTAAAGTTTCGTTTCCTCCACAAGCTGGGCCTCTTTCGTGTAGTCCCCATACAAGTCTTGATCGTACAGGTCAAGCAATTCCTTCATCACTCTTCCGAAATTTTCGGACGCTGTCGCAAGGTCGCGCGCTGCGGTTCCGATTTCACTTTCATGACTAGCACTTTGCTCTACCGATTGCATAACCCTCAGGAGCTCTTTACGTGATTTACTTAATTCTTTACGTTTACTATCTATGGCGTTTTGTAGAGCCTTTGGCGTAGGTTTTACTGTTCTTTTCTTCCTAGCTCCGGACTCCTTGGTTTCGCTGGTATTCGGCGGAACGTCGCTTCGGCATGCCATTGTTGGTACGCTCAGGCTCCGCGTTAAACTAGTTAGGGCTTACCTTTTTACGCAGGATCAAACTTTTCACTGTCGCGTACCCAAGTGTTGGGATTACGTTGAGTGTCAACCACATATACACATCCGTCTCATTCCAGTTTTTATTGAGTACAACGTGTTACAATGCGGTGAAAACTAAAAGGAAATTTATGATTGCGTAATCAGAAATGATTCTATGGAAATTACAAATGAATGTAGCGATAAAAAAAGGCAATTAAATTTACAAAGGAAACTCACGTTTGATCCTGCGTAAAAAGGGTAAAAGAAACTCCGTGGGAAAGTGACTCCAGTTACTCCGAAAACTCCAATAACTCTGATAGAAAACTCTAGATGGATATACTCCGACAACTTACTCTGACACTCCGATATGTGATACTACGGAGATTATGTAAGCAACAGGCTTTAAACATGATAGGCGGCTAATAACACGATCAAATACGCTCTGATAAATGATTAAAGGAATGAACAATGAAACGATAATAGAATTTAAACGATTTTTTTTTTTTTTTTTTTTTTTTTTTTTTTTTTAATAGTATCTCTTTATTGCGCCGTACTCTCCAAAGGGAGATGTTAGTCTACTTACAATAAAGTTCAATAATACAATATGAATAACATAAAACGATAACTTTACCATATCCGAATACAATACGTTGATTGAAAAGCTATTGCTGCTAAATTACATTTGTGCATTGAGACTTTGATACATTAAATGAGGAACTATAACAAAAGTGAAAAAAGAAAAAGAACGTAAGGAGTATTGTTTGAAGTGTTTTGGTGAGAGTTTCACTGTTGGCAGGTGTACCACTAAGTTTTTTATTTATTTACTTTTTTATTATTTAAATTTTGTTTTATTTTATTTCGTATTTTTTTAAAGAGAGTTGAGATATTTTAACCGCATTTGTCAGGAGCTAGTTATTGACGGTATTTTCAATTAGGTCCCTTTGGTGAACTGCATTCACAAAGTCGTGGAGGACAATGGGCTTGTTGTTAAGTTTACAACTATAGATATAATAATGCATGAATAGTGTGAGGTAGTCGAATTTCTTGGTGGTACTATTCTCGTTTAAGTTGGAGGTAATTCCGAATAAAAGTTCCTCCGTAGTTGGAGAGACCTGTGAATTGTACGTTGTGTTAAACCACCGAATGACTTTCTGTATGAATGATTTCGTAAAGGGACAGTGAATAAAGGTGTGATCGATTGAGTCTTTTTCCCCACAAAAGCAGCATTCTTCGTCAGTTTTAATGCCATATTTGAATAGTTCTCTCTTTGTCACCACGATTCTATGAATAAACTTAAATCGAAATTCTTTTAGTTTTGTTTCTTTGCACAGCTTTCATATTGACTTAAATATCTTTGCCCATTTTTCATCATTCAAAGAAAGTATTTCGCTCCATCTTTTAGGACCTGCCTGACCTCCAGTGTGGATTTTAGCAATTAAAAGATTATAGAAATCCCTTGATTTGGCTTTATCAAGGTTGAGCGTGAAATTTCCGTTGAGGTGAAAAAGATGATCGTTACTTGTGAAAAACTGATTATTAACTGATTCTATTTGTCTTGCTTTCGACCGTAGCCGGTCAGGTATGGCACTAATAATCTGAAAATACGGGAGGAAGTTTGTCTTGCAAGAAAACTTTCCTTTAAATTCCTGGAATGAGAGATAGCTACCATCCTCCTTCAACAAGTCTTTAATAGAAATGATTCCCTTCTCCATCCAGTTGCTGAGATAAACGGGTGTTTCATCTACTAGAATTTCTTTATTATTATACAGTACTACATCACTTTCCTGGTCGTAACCGTAAAGTATTTTTAATTCTTGAAAGAATTTGAGAATGTTCTTATAAAAGGCTGGCAATTGAGGGAAGTACTTTGTGTCGTAGTTGCATTTTAGAAGAAAATTTAAGCCCCCCTTTTTCCTGAAATAGTGGTTTGGCACAGAGCACCAATTTTTATCTCCAGCATTCAAAAGTCTAGGGATCCATGCAAGTCTCAAGGCTTTAAACATAAGATCTACATCTGTCATGCGTAGCCCACCTTCCTCTAAATCTTGGTAAAGCACGGTTTGTTTGATCTTATCCTTCTTCTTTTTCCATATAAAGTTAAACAACTTTCTTTTCAGCGTGTCTGTGATTGTATCAGGAACTTCAATATTTGAAGCGGAATAAATGATCTGTGAGATACCTAGAGTTTTGGTTATTAAAACTCTTCCAAATAGCGTGAGGCTTCTAGCACTCCACATATCCAATTTTGTTTGTAGCTTCCTTAATTTCAGGCTAAAGTTAAGGTCATCATTCCCCTTCTTATCGTACGAGAAGTGAATTCCTAAGATCCAAACCGGGGTATGCATCCACTTCATGCCCAACGGGTTGGTTTTATTGTTAGCCCACTTCCCAAGCCAAATCGCTTTTGTTTTCTTCATGTTTAGCTGTAAACCAGCTATCCTACCGAAGTCATTGACTGTATTTAAAGCTTTTTCCACGGAATTTAAATCTGCACAAAACAGATTTGTGTCGTCTGCAAATTGTGACAGTTTAAGTTCGTTGCCAAACAAATTAATGCCTTTGACCCCCGAGTCGTAGCGTAGTTTTATGGACATTAATTCGGCTGAGAGGATGAACAGATACGGTGAGAGAGGACAGCCTTGCCTCACACCTTTCGACGGTTTGAACCAATTCGTTGTGTACCCATTATTCAATACCGCGCTCTCCACGTTCGTATAGAATGTACTTATCCAACGTTTTATGCTGCTACCAAAATTAAAAGCATCTAAAATTCTCACAATAAAGGGCCATTCGAGAGAATCAAAAGCCTTACGAAAATCAAGAGCTATAAGAATGCCCGGAATTTTTTGCTCTTTTGTTAGGTCTAGAACATCGCTTATAAGTCTAATGTTTTCCCCAATGTAGCGTCCTTTTACAAAGCCTGTTTGGTCTGGATGTATTAAGTTCGGCAAAACCGTTTCTAATCTTTTGGCTATTGCTTTCGCAGCGATTTTTTGATCGACATTCAGTAGGGTTATCGGTCTCCAGTTATGCAGGTCGAGTAAAGAGCCGTCTTCCTTTGGTAATAAAGTAATAATGCCCCTTCTTTGCGAGATGGTAAGTTCATTTTTCTCGTAAGCCTCGTTTAAGCGTGCCAGAAGATTTTCGCCTAATAGGTCGTAGAAAAATTTATAGAATTCCACGGTGAATCCGTCTTCACCTGGCGCCTTATCACTTTGGAAAGATTCTAGTACATTTTTGCACTCATCATAACTTAGAGGACCTTCCAAGTTGTCCCGATCGTCATCTGAAAGTTTTGGTATTTGCAAATGCTGTGTAAATTCATCGTATTCCTCTTGAGAGAATGTTTTTGCTGATGTGTACAAGTCTCTAAAGTAAACTTCAATTTGGTCGAGGATCTGTTTATCATTGATTGTAGTGGATTCATCTTCTAGGCGAAGTTCCCTTATGGTCTTTTTATTATAATTCCTTTTTTCCATATTGAAAAAATATTTTGTTGGTCGTTCGCCCTGTTCTACCCAACGACATTTTGCTCTAAACATCGCTTGCTTTCCTTTATTTTCGTACAGAGACTGAAGTTCGGATTTAAGGTTGTCATAGTGCAGCAAGATTTGATTAGTATCTGGCGAGAAAAAGTTATTACAAATAGTGTCGTCTAACTGTTCGAGTTGGCGTTTAATATCCTCTGCCCTGTCTCTGGATACTTTTGCTTTGTATTTCGCATACGAGATAGTCGCATTCCTAATTTCCATTTTGATTAGCTCCCACAGGAGACCTTTGCTTGTTGCTTGATGGTAATATCTTACGGTGTTTGAATAGGTTTTACGAACCCACTCCACGTATTCTTCATCTTTTAAAAGGGTATTATTGAATTTCCAGAGTCCGGGTCCCCTCGGGGTTTCACACGACCAAGACAAGGACGTATAAATTGCTTTGTGGTCGGGTGCAATTGATGGATAGATTTCTGTTTTCTTTACACTTTTTGTTAGGTTTTTGGCCAAAAGAAAGAAGTCTATCCTGGACTTCATTCCTATTGCTTTTGATTCATACGTAAATTTTCGTGACTTTGGATAGCGTACTCTCTGAATGTCTATTAGATCGAACATATCCATTGTAGTCACTAACAAGTTCCTGTAATTCGTTGGTGCCCATACCGTTCCTCCAATTTTGTCTTTTTTAGACAGCGTACAATTCCAGTCCCCTCGAACAATTAAATTTGTCAGTTCTGTTTTGTCGATTATGCAGTTGTTTATCTCCTGCATAAACTCGAGTTGATTTGTTTGGTTGGTTGGTGCGTAGATGTTACAAAGTGTTAATTTTTGGGAGCCAAAAGTAATCGTAATTACCACAATTCTCCCTGAGTTGTTGCTATAACAATAATCCACCTGACAATGAAAAGCAGGGTTGATTAGAATGCAGACACCTTTGCTGTGGTTAGTACCATGGGAGAAAAATATCTCACCTCCCCATTCCTACCTTCGGGCGACGTTTTAATAAAAATCTTTCCATCCATTGTCCAAACGCTTAGGATTGAACCATCGTTCCGCATTTCGTTCGCTTTGTTGACGATCTTTTTCCTGTACGACGTGAGGCTCTCGAATAAATAGATCTTGCCGGAGGCAACTCGTGCTGCGGCGGTCGAAGCGGGGAAGAGGCTTGAGAAACTCACATTTTTGAGTTTTGTCCGGGCTTTGTATAGATTCGTTTTAGTTTTATGATTAACAAATTTTACGATAATCTGCTTAACTCCCTTTCTCCGGCTTAATTTGTGAGATATTTCGATATCATGTTGGCACACCGGCACCTCCAGGGCATTAGCCAATTTTATAACCACTTCTTCTGTTGACTCATAAGCTTGTTCCGGTATTCCATGGATCTCCAAGGAGTTTTTCCGTGTGTACTGTTCTAGATGATCTTGGAGGTCGTACAACTCGGCGATTTCTTCCTCCTGTTGGTCAACTGTTTTCCTTGTTTCGGCCAGCTCTTGTTCGGCATCATCAAACTACTTTATCGCTTTATTAAGTGATGCTCGAAGGTTTGCTATTTCAACATTCTGCCCTCGAATAGTCGCCTTCAATTCATCCATGTTGTTCTTCATGGCTTCGTTTTCTCGTAGAATGTTGCAGATATCGATCTTAATATCAACCACCATTTTCCTAAGTTCAATAAGTGATGGCTCTACAGGAGCGATCGATGATTCTTTCTGTCCAGGGATCTCCTCCATCAGAGTTGGTCCAGCGAGGCTTGCTAGTTCGCTTGAAATTGGTTCTGCGGTCGCTGCCATATTGGGTCGTTTAGGTGTTCCGGTTTCCTCCTCGCAAGAACCTCTGGCTCCTCGCTTGTTCTTCTTGTTGTTTCCCATAAGTTAGTTTCTAATACTTGAACCAAAGACTGGGAAATTTTGCATTTTCAGAGAAAATTGAGGACGCGGACAGCGCTCTTCAAGAAATGTGCCACTGCACACCGAGTCCACGCATGCTCTCTCCCTCATAGAATTTAAACGATAGTAAATAATCACACAAAACAAAACAGTTCAGTTCATTTCAGTTCAGTTCCCTTGCTGAACGTTCGTCACAGCCACTGCTTGGAGGAGTCAAATGAGCCGAGACAGGCGTTTCTTTCGTGGGGGCATTGTAAGGGGCCAAGCTGCATGTGGTCGCTTGCAATTCACATTGTCGCTGTCTCCTTTAAGGGAACTTAAATCCTAGCTGTTCAAAAATTCTTTAACTTTATTAATTGCAGCAGATCCTTGTTCTTCAGAACCTGTTTTTTTCCTCAGAATAGCCGATACAAGCCTAAAAGATGAGCAAACAACTTCAAATGCACTGGAGTTTTTCTTGTTAATGAAGAGGTGCCCATCAAGAAGCCAAAGTTTGCCACTTTTAATTCTGCAGAAATCTTGAAAAAAAGTTGTCACAATTGGTGATTGCTTTAAATATTGCAAAGGAGTAATTCCACAAATTTCTGTTGTGAGCACATACCAGTAACTCTGATTGCTTAATCCCTCACTGATGTCGCAAGAGAAGGTTGAAAAACCTTTCCTTGGCGCCATTTTGAGGGGAATATCCAGGAAAACCTACATGCACTGACTAGCAATCTGGGAAAAAAAACAAACATTGTCCAGATCCAACCAAAAGAGGCACTAACGATGTTAACCATGCAAATGCTGACATAAATATCACATATTTAATGGGATTAAATAACGTACAGAGCTTGATAAATACTTGCAGTGCAGACGATTTGCGTCCCCTCATGTCCAGTGATGTCCGATAGCACTTTACAAAAATGTTTAAAATGTTACAGATATCACAAGTATTGTTCATAAGACTACTTAGAAACAGCTAAAATCCAATACAATCAATTAATAAAAACGTAAAATATAAAGTGAAAATATCAAATGGCTAATATATATAAAAAAAACGACCAAAATATAAAAGGACTAATTTAAAAAACGCTTTCTTAAAAGAGAAATCTTCAGTTTTTTCATTGAATCATTCAGACTCTTACAAGATCTTATTTCTAGTGACATGTCATTCCACAACTGTGGTGACGCTACTGAAAAAGAACGAAAGCCATAGTTGCGCAGATTATATTTGACATTAAACAGGTGACAGCCATCAGCAGATCTTAAGTTGCGCCTAGGAATATACCTTGTAACTAGGTCAGACAAATATGGAGGTGCTATGCCATTTACACATTTAAAAGTCACCCAAAGAATTTTAAAAACTACGCACTGTTCTACAGGAAGCCAATGCAGTTCCTGTAATACCGGTGATATATGTTCATGTTTGGGTGTAAGTGCAACCATTCTGGCAGCTGCATTTTGAATATGCTGAAGCTGCTTGATAGTCTGTTTTGTCAGTCCATACAAAAGTGAATTACAGAATTCCGGAAGAAATGAAAGTGTGTACAAGTATTTCTGCTGTATGGCAACTGATATATTTCCCTATACGGCTGATATTTTGAAGGTGGAAGAAGCCTGCCACATACAGCTGTAACATGATGTTCTATTGACATGACTGTACCATACAGAACACCAATATTTCTAGCTGTCAATGTCTTGCTAATCAACTCATCACAAACTAAGATTGACGTCAGGGGTGGAGGTGGGCAATGGCTGGCATTTTACATGTTTATTAATTTCTACCTTATGTTGTAATACAAAATCAATTTAAAAAATAATTCCCTTGTTTTCTGTCTTGAGGTCTGTCTGCTTTTGAAAGAATTAAGACATAAAAATAGATACATCCAGATTTACACAGTTATTTTCAAGTAATACAACTGTAAATGTGCTATGTTAGTATTCTGCTCTTGTAAGGGTCACAAATATTTCAAAAACATACAGGAGCTTGAACTCTTGCCTCTGTTTGGGTACATTTGGCCCTGTCAGAAGCCTCCTGCAACAGTGGAATTTATAAGGAGTAATTCATAACACCACTTTATAAAATACATTTCAAATAATGCCAATGATCATATTTAGCAATTTTTCTTTTACAAAAAAAGAATGCATTTTTATTTCTGTTTCTAGTGGCGGTCTAAATCAATGTACTTCATATTTGTTTTTCTAGTGCGTACTTCCATCTGTGTAGTGTACAAGTGGTGTATGCAGATTAAACTATCTTTGATATATAATTCTAAATCAGTTCCATGCTCCCTATTTTATCTGTGATCTACAAAACTTACAGAAGCTTGCAATTCTAGGTCTTAATGTGCCCTTAAAGCTTATCCCTTTCATAGAGGTCTCTGTAAATTCAAATTCATGTTCAGTAGTTTACGTTGGAAAATTATGGCCATTGTAGTTAATGAAATAAACAGGACACTGTGACATTTACTTGTGAGCTTCAAGAGCATGTGAAACCTCCTTGCCTTGCCTGATTGCCTCAGCTAAGTCTCTTAAAAGGCAACTGTCATTTCCCGAAAGATATACCATGATAATTTTGCACAAAAAATTAGTAAATTGTACAACACAACATTATACACTTGTATTTGATTTTCTTGGTTTTTTTTTTTGCTTGTCTGTTAATTGTTTTAAAATTTCCAAATTAGAAGTAAATTAAAAGATTTGAGATTGTTTTAAGTTATTAATATGAGCTAGGGAATACGATGTCAGCTACACAAATGCTAAGAGGCCAATGACCTGCTATCATGCTTCCAACTATCATCCTGTTTGATGTTAACATGTGGTGCATCACCCTGATCTCATTATCATTACTGCACAAAGGTTGTTGATGTTTTCCACAAGCTATGGAAATAAGAGCATCAATCCATTACCTTACTAAGGAGATGATAGTGTCTCTGGTAGATGGTTCTGTTCCAAACGTACTCTTTTTGCTCACAATGTTTATTAACTTGTTGTTTGATAGTTAAC
>NC_089318.1:8557295-8629795 GCF_036669915.1 Pocillopora verrucosa | reverse complement strand
GCACCCGCGATTTTTTACTCAAAATTTCGGCAAAAAGGTGCGGCTTATACACGAGTTTTTACGGTATTCCATTCAGTGACCAACATTGAAACACCTTAAAGGATACATTGAAGTTATATTTCACATCTTTTCTTGGGTTATCAAAGATACTGTTTTGATTGTATTTACATGCATATACTTTGCAGATGTTTAGTTGGGTTTAGTTGACAGATGTTTAGTTGCATTTGGTAATGTATATGTACACAGAAACAGTGTCTCTTTTGATGACCTCATTGGCTGTACCAGCAGAGCAATAGATTCGATGTAATTGCCTTCCAGATGATTAATTCTTTTTGTATTCAGGCCTCTTCCAATATAAACAAGAAGACCTCCTCCAAATCAATTACAATCTTAGAACTGTGAATCGGAGCAAGATGGCTCAATTAAATATACATTGATTCTGATGAATAAAGCTGGTGAAGTAAAAAAGAACTTAAGTTTAGCATTCCTGCCTGCTTCCTTTTGGTATGCCACCTCCTTTTTTGTTTTGTTTTGTTTTCTCCTTTTTTTGTTTTTGCTTTGCAGATGTGTATTAAAAGTTGGAAATAATAACAAAATTGTGTCATTCCCGTTTTGGTTTACTGAAAATGTTAAGCTAAAAAGTGCAAACTTTTACCTGAATGGATAATCCTTATGTGATGTTAACACCTCTGTCTACATAGGATTCTTAACAAGATCCTTTAGGGTGATCTGACTTTTTTTTTTCATTCGATAGGAAACTAATAGCTACATTCCAAATTTTTCATTCAAAACCATCAGAATAAACAGAAAGTTCCTTTTGAACAATTGGTTGCAAAAAGAACATGCCATGCTCAACATCTTTCACAGTACTTTCATAGTACTGAAGCAAAGTGTTTAACTTCCTCATTACCTTTACAATTACTTGCTAAGAAAGATTTGTATGATTGACTTAAATCCAGGTTTTCAATTGTTTGGTGAGGAACTCCTTGTGTGCCACTGTACAAATTTTTAAGATGTCCAATGAAAGATTTAAACACAAAGGCAGGAGTAAATAAAAGTGGCCCATTTTCAAGTACCCTGTTCAGCAAGTGAAGCAATACCTGACTGTTACAAGTGCTCTGTCTTTCATTGTACAATCTTGGAAGCAGTGGAACAAAATTGTCCAGTAAAACTTATGTGCTTTCCATTGACACAGGATAGACATTTACAGAATGTAAGTGTCTCATTGCTGTAATGAGCAGAGCCAAATGAATGAAATAGTCAGTGGGAAAATTGCCAGATTTTACTGCTCTGCAAAGGCAAGGTATACAAGGAAACAAGATCTTATTAGATCTTATTAGGATTTTTACCTGGGTTCCACACCAGGGCATATGCAGAATTTGCAAACTGTTCACTTGATCGCTGTTGTCAATCATTCTTATACCATACTATTTCATGCAAAGTTCAACAGGAATTTTACTTTGGTAGAGTGTTATCTGCCTTGCTGTGAAATTTAATTGTGTGGAAAGGCCACTGACATCGATTGTCTTTTGTTTCTCATCTACCTTGTGTTCTTGACACTTGAGTGATCTTTTACAGCATTCCTTCACTCGTTTAGCTCTTAGCAAGCTGCCTCAAGTCTACTCATATTCGTGTGGTAGGCTGTTGTGCAACTTGAGCACCTCGGCCAAACTGTGATCCATGAAGATTAGCCAGGAAGCATTGCTATCTCGTCAACCCCAGGATATAACGGGAAATGTCGTTGACAGTTCCAACCCCTGCTATAATCGAAAGCACTTGTCTATGGGTATCCCAGCTGGTTGCATTCTGGTACGCTTCTGTTAGGGCCTCTAAATACAAATGCTCTGAATGTGACAACTCACTTACACCTAGGGCCTTGTTCATAGCCGTAGAAGAGGCTAAACGTCACCAGAGTTCACCAGATTATCAGGGGTGACGCTCTTTAGCACAGTTGCTACTATTTCTGTGGCTCTCCCCTACATATTGGATTTCCAGAGCTAAAACTTTCCAGTAATTTAGTTCAATAGCCAAGGTTTTATTCTATATGGGTTTTACCAGGAAGCAGCATATACCAGTGGCCTTTTACAACAGTTAAAGTTTGCCTTCATTTATTAACATTTCCAGAGATACAAATTTGACCTTTTTAAACTTGTCAATTGTAAATGTTAAAAACATCTTTCTTCAAATTTCTTTCGGGAAATTAAAGAATAAGTATAAAATAGTACTCGGCTGAAGTTTCGATGTTAGGGATTGTTTCTTATGCGGTCACTGTTTTCTTGAAGTTGCGGTCGAATTCTGTTGTTTTGAGTATGAAAAACCAGCAAAAAAATCGATTTTCAAACTTTGTAATTTCTCCCATACAATGAATCACTTGAACACAAAATTATTTTTTCTTCAATAAGGTTACTAAAAGGGATATTTTGGCAAAAGGAAAAAAAAATTCGTTTTTTTCACAAGTGTCTTGCAATGATCAAAACATATATATAAATAGCACAGTTTCATTCAATCCAATCAGTAGCTAAAACTTATATGCAACAACATGTCGAAGCATGCGAGACATCAGCCAGGCTTTTATGCAACATCATTGAATGATGTTTACCGTCGTGGCTTTAATTCGAATTACCAACAAAAGGTAAAACCTACTGTTATGGGCGTTTACGAAGTTGAATGTATTGTAGCAAAACAAGTTCAAGGAGGCAGTGAAACTGCAATAAACCTGCAAGACTTCTGGCCTTGAATTATAACACCACAAACCAAATAAAAAGAAAAAGATTTATTGGAGT
This sequence comes from Pocillopora verrucosa, assembly GCF_036669915.1. NCBI lineage: Eukaryota > Metazoa > Cnidaria > Anthozoa > Scleractinia > Pocilloporidae > Pocillopora > Pocillopora verrucosa. Next base: position 8,627,012 of record NC_089318.1, on the reverse strand, counting down.
CGGCGTGCTTGGTACTAAGAGTGTGGGTTGAAACTAAAACGGTAAAAAAGCAAAAAAGTTACAAGGTAAATTAGAGTAAAGAAATAACAAAACTGCAAAACGAGGACTGTGAAGTACACTTACATTGTTTTGGCCAGAGAAAACTTCTGAAAAGAGGACTGCGAAAAACGCGAAGAGGCTAGAAACAAACTGAACAGAACTGTGCTAAGCGCGGACCAAACTGAACTCACAAACTGTACTGACAAATTACGATATGAAAATAGGCTAGAACATGCAGAAAATAAAACTATAGAAAGGCGCTAATGAGGATGAAACAGCACGGAAACGCTAACGAGGGCACGAAAACTAACAGAAAGAGATAAACACCTAAATTAACACCAAAAAAAAGACTAAACAAATGGACGAAAAAATGTTACACTTGGATCTTACAGGCAGAGTACTTCATCCAATGGCAAAGCTACTCCCTGAGTGAAAATACGTGGGAACCAGCCGAGCACTTACCCAAGGAACTCATCACTGCCTTCGAGAACAGATCTGTTGATCCATTTCGCACTGATGAATGCTGAGAGAGACTAGCTCTTTTATTTGAGAAGGGTTTAAAATTGCCCCTGGCATGCGACGAAACTATCACGATACGGCACGATGTAGTGCGAGCGCTCTTTCCTGGTTTGCCATCAGACCTCCGTGGGTCTCTGTACCTCACTAGTGAAGAGGAACTGATAGCAGCAGGCCTTGGTCCTTATCTGAAGAGGTGTTTAACAGTAACAGGCGGCGGATGTCGGGTTGACGCTCCAGTCAGCTTGGAGCTGTTTCTTGGCAAGTCGCTTTCCTTCGTAGATGAACAAAGCTGCAAAACAGCTCCCCGCCCGGTACAGAAAGTTCAGATCAAGTTTATGAAGAGTTATTTTGCCGGACGCATCCAGTGAGCCAAATGCTACTTTTACGAAAATGGCTTCTTTAGAAGCCACCAAATGGAATAAAAGTTTGTGAGCAACAGTGGTATTCATTCATAGCTACACAATTACTTATTGATAAGTAGAGACAGCTTTTCCATATAACAAATTTATTTAATTTTTACAATTTTGGGTGCGGCTTCCATGTTGAGACTATGTCTGTGAACCTACGGAAAAAAAGACATTGGTTTTAATTCTTAACAGTCCAATTGTTTTCTCCAAATAAATTATTCTGATGTTGCGGGCAGATTGGTAAGAAATTAGACCTGAAAAATTACTAACATCATGCCGCAAATTTGGGCTCAATTACAGACTTGAGAGAGCGGTAGAGATCAATGGAATCGCACCTACAATAGCCGCAACCAGTATTATCATTCATTTTGCATGAAATACGTTTTTCACGAATATTTAACACAAAATAGTCATTTACCGGTATTCTGGTTCTCCAGAATTTCCTGGACACCTGGCTTAAAGGCCACAAACTGAAGTGCCAGCAACGCCATAAAGTCCCTGTTTAAAGTTGACAGTTCCGGAAATGACCACTAGAACAATAAACTTCAATTTTTTCTCTTTGAAGAGCATGAAATGAAATGAAAAATGAAAAATCCACAAGATACTAACCATCTCTAAAGGGGATCCATTTGTTGGACGACCTAAAATCAGGGAAGATTAATAAGATTTAGTCCAAATTCACGCCATTTGCGAGTATCAAAACGCGACATGTGAGATTTCTCTGTTTGATAAATTGCTATGAAAACAATGACTTGTTATTCATATTTATTAAAATAGATATGAATATATTCTACTTACATCACCTGACTGGGCCAAGTGCCCTTCCAGGTATGCACCCAGCTCCTCTAAAAAGCTGGCAACTTGGCCATCAGTGAATGTGAGAAATTAAGAAAGTGAAGAATTTTTTACCGTTATTAACTCATCTTGAGATGACATGTCTCTCTCACTCAACGCGCGAAACAAAGGGACTCAGAGACTCAGAGTTTATGAAGACTAACAACAATACCTCCACCAAGCGGTTGTTTGCTAAGATTGTCTGCGTGTGCTCATTTTACATCAGAAAGAAAATGGTGGCGACGGCGATTGAAATGTAGACATTCTCAACGTTTAGAAAGACTCTGGAAAAAAAGGTACGTCTTTGAGCCCATCTTAATATTTAACTACTCATTTTGTTTTAAGGACGGTTATCAGGTGTTTTATATTTGAATTCGGGCCTAAGATAACTTGGATTCTCGTCAATTTACATGGTGCCTTTTTGCTAACTATAAAATTGGAGTTGAGAGAAAATGGAATAAAATATTTTTATTATAGGGGTGCTTCACCCACCACCCATTATGTTAAGCTTGGACAGAAACTCAGGAGAGGCCAATGATATAAACACAGGCTCATTCATTGGTCATTGCTTTCATGTATTTGGTGGCTCCTAAAGGAGCCGTTTTTGTTTTGAGTGTGAGTGACACAGGGTTACTCAGATCTGGGCTGTGTGTCTGAGCTCAATAAAGCATTTATTAAGTCTTGTTTTCTGGATTTGGGGTTCATTTTCTTCCCTGTTCTCTGCTCAAGCAGGTAATGAGGTCAGGAACTTTCTTCTTCTTGAGGACACTTTCAGTCAATGCTTGTGGCGTTGGTGTTGCTGACAGAATTGAGGTTGAAATTCTGGAAACCTTTTTTGCAGCCTTCTGCTTACCACCATCCATCCAATATGAGCTGTCCCTCTTTTCATATGGCTGTTTAGCTCTTTCTTCCTCTCTTAGCTCCTCTTGCCTTTTCTCCACCAGCAGCAGGTTTGTTGCAGCATCCCATCTGTTGATTTTACGGTGGAAATAGCGCCGCAAATCATCATTCTTCTTCTCAACACCTGTTATTAAATGTCATGTTACTTTTCTTAATTGCAGGTCTGGCTTATTACAACTTCCAACAATGCCAAATAATAAATTTATCTTGAGTATTGTTACAATGGATCTATAAAATAAAGTGAAGATACACACCTTGGCCACTAAACATTTTAAGGCTTCAATGGTTATGCAGCATTACCGGGACATGGTACACCAAGCTGTGCATATATGGGGTGATGATTATGGTCTGAGAATACCCAGGACCAGTGCCAGACATGTTCACCATCTGTTTTCCCCAACTCTGCCTGCAAGAGTAAGCAAAATTTTTTGTTACATAGTTATGAAAAACCTTGTTACTATTATGATATTAATATATGATCAGTCTTATGTTTTTATGTGTATTGTGTTATCTTACCTTGGTTTCAAATGCTGAAATGTCATCATCTGTCAAATTCTCTTTGTTTAAGATGTCTAGCAGCTCTCTGAAATTCTGAAATCACAGGCAAGCAAGATGATAAGTAAGTTTTTACATACTTGTAACAGGTCTATTATTGTAGCTTGAATTTATCAAGCAATTGAAAATGCTTGGATCTTTACACATTATATATATAATATGTATACTAGACTGTGCATCATCATATCTTAAAAGCTTTTACAGTTTTTTAAGCATTGTCTAGTTACCACCTCAATTTCAATACTAATTAGGTGGTGTGTGCATGATTGTTTGCGGAGGCGGAGCTTAGTATACCTTGATATTCTCGTGGGGGTCTCCAAAGGACAAATTTGGATAGAACACTACGATGCTGAGCAAACGTTTTCAAAATTCGCATTTTGCAACTACTTCCAAAGTTTGGAATCCCTTGAAAATTTCTATGACACTTTCTAGAATGTCAAATAATAATAACCGTATGATAAAAGAGAAATCTAGCAATTGAGTGAAGATAAATTACGCCTGAAAGTGCGTTGAGATTGACTTCTTATACAAGTAGGATGCTAACATAGTCAATTTTCAAGGCAAATTTGCGACCTCTTCTGAAAGCGCAAGAACAAAGTGAGAATAATACACTGTTCGATTGAACTTTCTTCTTTAAAAGCCATATGGTAAAAGTAGCATTTGAAAAGTAGTTTATCCGTAAACGAAGAGAACGTAAGCCTTCCTCGACATTTTCAGCCCTTTTCCTTTATTGTTTGACAATCATTCTCTAATTAGCTTTTAAATTTAGCGCCAGCATCTCAATGAAAGTCCTGGATATGTTGCTGAATTCTGGGCGATGTATATCCTACAAAGCTCTTAAGTAAACCAATGGTGTGCACTTTATCCGGTAAAGTGATGGATACACTGACACTATAAAACTTGCGCATCTCAGCCATCATTTGTAAATTTTTAACTAGAATCACATGATTATCTTTCCTCACTCTCATTAAAATGAATTTAGGTCAGTGTTGGTTTACTCAATGTTGAGCCTGCCTGTAAAATCTAGTTGAAATATACAGGAAGTGTACCTTAAGGTATCCATGGCTTTTTGTGTTACTCTATATCTGATGAGCACAATGGAGTGCAATCCAGGTGGCACTGCTTTCTCATCTGGGTCAAAATTTTAAATAATGAGATTACTGACAAAGTGATCGCTTTTAATTGGACAAATGTACAAAATTTGTCTCTTCAAAAAATACCATCACAACCTATTAGTTTATATGACAAGCATTTCAAGAGTGAACTGTGGTGTAACCTTCAGCTGGGGATGATTCAGGCAAACTTATCTAAAATCATGATGAAATTAGAAGATCCTCGCAGCTAAGAACACTACTGAAACTAGTAGTTGTAAGTAGGACCTGAAAAAAATTTCAGGCCCGTACGGGATTTGAACCCATGACCTCTGCGATACCGGTGCAGCGCTCTACCAATTGAGCTAACAAGCCAACTGGGAGCTGGTCAATGAATTGGGTACAAATAAACATCCGAGTGAATGAAGATTTAGATATATGAAATTTTCATATATCTAAATCTTTATCTAAAATCATTCTTACAAAACTTCATGCACTTACTCCAGGTGCATTGGTGCACATAAATGGCAGTACCAAGGGCACGTCATTTGCTAGTATGAACTCAACAACTGAAGGTCATAGGCAGGTTCACATCTTGGTTCTAATGGCAGGATATCGGAGAATCAATTAGGTACATGTGTTCTTTGCATGACCAGATTAAGATAACCCATTTTAAATTTTTACTAATAGAATTAAGTTATAAAGATATATGCTATATATAGAGCCCCATTCAGGTTAAAATTCTAATAGTTTCATGTGATCAAAATGAAGTCTTTTTGTTCATTCGTAATAAATTGAAAATATCAAGCTCTATCAAAGGGAGTAAAGTAATAAAAGTATTTTGATATATGTTCCTTTTCAGGTAATAAATCCTATTAGCCTCATGTAATCACAAAAGACAATTTGTACTGAAGCTTTATTTTATGACATTTTTTCTTCAAAGATTAGTTCATTTTCATTTCAGTTTTCATATTTTAAGCAAAAAAAATTGTCGTTCTGGTACTTCTCATTTATTATAAAAATTTATGTAATAATAAAAAAATGGTATATACGAAAATTTCGAATTAAATTGAAAAGTTATATTAATGTGATTGAGGCAAGATGAAGGAGCACTGATTTGGTAGAAAAATATTTCATTTTCATTTAATTTTTTTGCATTTGTGGTTAATGTTGTAAGCAAATAATTGTGTCTTTCCTCAGGTTCTGAATTCATTGTTAAGAAGTATTAAATTTTGAGGTTTTACTATTTTATAATTGAGACAAAATTGGAAAATGGATTAACAACACTTGATAGAAAAAGTTCACTTCAAACAAGTTCAACAGTGACAACAATAAAACATCCATGTACTTGATGTTCACTTCAAACAAGTTCAACAGTAACAATAATAAAAGTTAAAAATCTTGGTATTTGATGTACAAAAACTTGTGTCTGAAAGTCGGCTGTTCTCTCTTTAACTGTCTCCTTTAAAAATTTTCACTATTTCTTTTATAGCATCAAACATAAGTTTTGACTTAAAAGATCTCTCTCTGCCTCCTTGTTGGCAAGGCACTTGAAAAGCTTGTGGTCTTTACTTTGACTCTCTTGTAAAAATTCCACAAGATTGCTGTTTGACTTAGCTAAGGCAGCCTTTGCTTTCTTTACAGCAGGCACTTTTCCTTCACTCCTTTTTTTGGTACGTTTTGGGTTCCTTTTAAGTTCTTTTTTAACTTCCTTTTTAACTCCTGTTCCAGGTCTGCATTTCTTTTGTAATCTGCTGGAATATTTCATTCAGGTAAAGTGTCAGGGTCACCAACTGTAGTTGTGTTGGCATCTTCAGCCAAACCACATTTGACATCTTTTGGTGTGATGTTTGGCTTGGATCCCAAAACTTCATAGATCTCGTCGTAGTATTCAAACCATTCTCAGTTGTTGCCACTTTGGGAATTGTGGTCCTTTACTCATTTGTACTGGTCCTGAAGGTATTTAATGCACACCTTACACTGCGTACCAGTGCAGTAGCATGGTATTCCCTGGTCTTTAAAAGTGGAATTGAGCTTCTTTGCAATGGCGTCCCACTCAGTGCTATTTCTTTTCTTGCTGATTGGGAAATTGTCCCTCCACAATTCAAGTAAATACCTTGTCTCCACGTCTGTCCAGCTGGAGCCATGGTTCCTCTTTGTAGCTCCTGGCTGTGGATTTTCTTCATTTTTTGTGCTTTCGCTTTTGCTGCTTGGGAGTGAGCTCATCGAGGGTGACGCATGTGGCATGGGAACTTGGTATGGAAGAACTGCTGGTTGCCTGTAATGCGGGAATTGATTCTGCATGTCAATGCTGTAAAACAGGTAAGGCCCTGGACAAGGGACCTGAGCATCCAATGGGTTTGAAGGAACTGTAAAATGGCAAAAGAATTGGGAAGTGTTTTGCAATTCATCAGCCATGTTTATGAGCATACAAGGTTTGTTATGAAAGAACCACAAGGTGAGCATCTGGAAAATAATTTTGCCAGATTGTTTGGTAGGCATCTGTCACTAAATGCAATGTGATTGGCTGTGGTATTTGTTGGGACAAGTTAAACCATCTTACGAGGTAGTATAACTCTGCGTGAGTTTCCAATTGTAAAGGTGAGAAAACCCATTGTTTTTCCTTGTGAAAAAAGTTGGCATTGTTAGCTCGCTAAACACAAGGCAAAGTGTTTCACAGTGTTTCTGGACTTTTCTGACTTCATCGAACTAACATTGTCTTAATGAAAACAGAGCCATGGTGACATAGTTTTGAGATGAAACAGTAGCAATAACTACTGTCTGATTGATGGAATTCAACAGGCATTTGAATTCTGATTTCCAGTGACATACTGATATTTCTATCACGTAATTGCCCAATTTGGATATTTTAAATTTCTGTGTACCCCAAAACCCTATAGTTTACAAACCTTAAGCCTTGTGCTGAGGATGCTATAATATTGAAATAGGGCTATAATGGAAGAAGCTGAAAATATCAACAGTAACATGATTTAATTTGGTAAGGTTTAAACCGGAGTAAAAATTACTGATTGGACTTCCTTTAAAGCATCAATATTTTGAAGTTGTGAACTTTAGTCTAACCTCTAAATGTTACCAAAAAATGCATTATTAAATGCATAGTTATAAAACAGACATCTGATTTGTTTCTGGGAGAGGAGTACAAGATGTTGCATGAGGTAAAAATAAGGAATTACAGCAAGTATTTGCTGTTGGTATAAACAAATTCTTCACTTCTGTGATGTATTGTCTACTATGTGGACAAAGGTCTGAGTTTCAAATACCCCATTCATTTTTCTGGCAACAACACTTATGTCCTGAGATATTCCACATTTCGCAGATCAATCCGACTGGGTCTCTCTGTATTTGAGAAGCAGAAACCTCATCACTTAATGTAACAGTAACAGGTGGCAGATGTTGCATTGACGCTCCAGTCAACTTGAAGGTGCTTCTTGGCAAGTGGCTTTCCTTCCTAGATGAACAAGGCGGAAAAAACAGCTCCCCTTCCAGTAGAGAAAGTTCAGGTCAAGTTTATGAAGAGTTATTTCGCCGGACGCATCTAGTGAGCCAAATGCTGTTTTTATGAAAATGGCTTCTTTAGAAGCCATCAAATGGAATAAAAGTTTATGAGCAACAGTGGTATTCATTCATAGCACACAGTTACCTACTGATAAGTCGAGATGACTTTTCCAGATAAATTTATTTAATTTTTCCAATTTTTTCTGTGGCTCCCTCGATGACACTATGTCTATGAACCTACAGAAAAAAAATACATCCATTTTAATTCTTAACAGTCCAATTGTTTTCTCCAAATAAATTATTCTGATGTTGCAGGCAGATTGGGCAGAAATTAGACCCAAGTAAAAAATTACTAACATCATGCTACAACCTTGGGCTCAATTACAGACCAGAGAGGGCGGTGGAGATTGATGGAAAGCTGCAACTAGTACTATTGTTCATTTTGCATGAAATACGTTTTTTAAGAATACTTAACACAAAATAGTCATTTACTGGTATTATGGTTCTCCAGAATTTCCTGAATGGCTGGCTGAAAGGCCACAAACTGGAGTGCCAGCAACACCATTAAGTCCCTGTTTAAAGTTGACAGTTCAGAAATGACCACTGGAACAATAAAACTTCAATTTTTTCTCTTTGAAGAGCATAAAATGAATTCAGAAGATAGTAACCATCTCTAAAGGGGATCCATTTGTTGGGTGACCTAAAATTAGGGGAGATTAAGAAGATATAGTCCAAATTCACGCCATTTGCAAGTTTCAAAATGCAACGGAAGGAGATTTCTCTGTTTGAGAAATTGCTATGAAAATAATTGTTACGAGTGTCGATGTAGAGCAGGGTTGTTCCTAGACAAAACTCAGGATCATCGGTAACAACAACAAACTGTTTTATTTCCACATAGTTGACTTCTTGTTTCTATAGCACTAAGCTTCCTCGCAAATCTCTCTCTCTGTTAGATGGAACTGTCGCTCTTATATACATAAAGTATAAGGATCTAGAAACTTCTCTAAAGAACTAAATTTAGTAGATTAACACGGTTTCTAAATTTGAACAATTATGTAAGGAATAGAACGTTCCAGAATTTTCCTTTTACTAGAAGATCACGTCTAGATGACTTCGGGTTCTAGAATGTTGTGGGACTTTACTTAGACAATTTTTTCGTAACATAGCCCCCTCTTTGAGAAGAAATTTGTAAAATTTCTGCATTAAAACGAAAAATCGTCTATGTAGATAAACAGCATATGATAGTCCATTAATCTCCTCATTCCGTTACACAACTTAGTTAATCAGCTCCAACGTTTTCTGATCCCTTAATGGCTTCCACTTTCATGTTGTAGCTCTGTAAGAACATAGCCCACTGCATCAGACGATTGTTAGTGAACTTTGCACTGTTCATATACTTAAGAGGTTCGTTCTGTAGTACAAAGCGTACACCGTATAGATACATATGAAATCTCTTGATACTCCACACAACTGCCAGGCACTACTTCTCTATTGTAGAATAATTACGCTCGGCGTCACTCAACTTTCTACTTGCATAACAGATGGGAAACAACTTGCCCTCATGCTCTTGCATCAGAACTGCGCCAATCCCGTAGTCTGAAGCATCTGTCCTTAGAACAAAGGTCTTTTCAGGATCCGGTAGACGCAAGACTGGATCACCGGTGAGAATAATCTTTATAGCTCCAGGCGTCGAAACAACGTCGGAATGTCCCAAAGATACACAGGATTTAATGCGAGGACATCGAGCGAAATACTGATTTGAGACACCAAAGACCAACTATAATTGCAAACGTAGTTTATTCGTACTAATTGTGACTTGATGCCCAAAACCGTCAAACTAAAATACAATTAAAAAACCTAGTCTAGGATACTAAAGGACTGAAACTAAAATAACTATTTTATGACATGAATATATATCAATTACACGAGTGCAAACACAGCTAACAATGCAACATTCGGTAACAGGAAAAGAAAGCAAGGAAATCAATACAATAATAAGGTCGCTTACCGATTGTCCTCTCTGTAACGCCTGAATGAGTCGCAATGAACGCAGAAACACTCGCAATAAGCTCTCTTGTCTAAACTACCGCAAACGACAACGCACGAGGTCTGACATATGATATCGAAGCGTCACTAATACAAAAACAAAGACTAATACGTAACAGAAATAATACGTAACTCGACAACAATTACAATCTTAATAGTCTGATAAGCTTTCTCGTGGGCGTCACTCCACCCTACTTTACTTGGTTGACCCTTCCGCGTTAGGTCAGAAAGGGGAGCTGCGATAGCTGCGAAGTTGGGGATGAAATTTCGGTAATATCCTGCCAGTCCCATAAAGGATCGAACCTGCTTCTTGGTCGTTGGTCTTGGAGCTGATCTGATCTTGGCGACATTATCCTCATGCAGACCAATTAAGCCTGGCTGTAATTGGTGGCCAAGGAAATCGATGCTGGCAGCACCAAAGATACACTTACTTGGTCTAATTGTCATTCCAGCCCCAGCTAGGCATCTAAAAAGCTCTCAGAGAGTCTTAAGGTGCTCCTCCCATGTACAGGTGTGGACCAGGATATCATCCCAATAGAACTCAACATTCTTCATACCTTTGAGCAATTTTTTCATTCCTCGTTTCAGTGTAGCAGCGGAATTCACCACGCCAAAAGGCATCTTCAGGAACTCATATGATCCGTCTAGGGTAACGAAGGCCGTTTTTTGGAATGTCTGCTTCCGGTATTGAAACTTGCCAGTATCCTTTGCTCAAATCAATCTTCCAGAAGAACTTGTCTCCATTCAACTTCTGAAATAGGTCAATGGCTGTTGGCATTGGTTCGGGATCGAACACGGTTAGCTTGTTGAGCTTTTGGTAGTCCACGCACACTCTATTACTACCATCCTTTTTCTTTACAACCACCACTGACGATGCGTAGGGAGAGTTAGACTCTCTGATTACTCCCATCTTCATCATGTCATCTATATCTTTCTTGAGGGATTCCCTCATGCTGTATGGAACAGGGTATGGCTTTGACCTGACGGGCTCACTGGACGTGAGGTTGATATGATGCTGGACGAGGTTAGTGGTTCCGGGGGCGTCGGTGAACAAGTTTGAAAACTCTTGTGCCAAATCTAGGAATTCTCTACACTCAGTGTCACTAAGACCATGGCCAGTCTTCACATCAGCGATTCATTCCTTCGCTACATATCCTCCAATCTCTAGGAAATCACTATCATCATCAATATCTGGGCTCAATTCTGGTTCGCATGACTCACCATTGCAGGTAACGTTCGTCACCAGTCCCTCTGCAATCGCGGTCGCGGCCTTTTCAAGCCCCTCTTCTCGCTCGATGTACTTCTTTAAGAGGTTAGCATGGTAGACCTTCAGCTTGTCTTTTATTTTCACTTTGTAATCGTTGGTGCCCACTACAGCACTAACTTCATAGGGACCTTTCCATTGCATCAGCAACTTATTCCGATCAGTCGGCAGTAAAACAAGAACCTTATCTCCTGGCTGAAAGGTTCTCATTTTGGTCTTACGATCATAATAGTGTTTTCCCTTCTGCTGGGCTTTCTGTAACTCTTCATGGGCAATTTTCAAGGTGTCCTCTAGCTTTTCTCGTAACTCAAAGACATACTGGTAGCCATTCTTCACCTGCGGGGCTTTGACCTCTTCTGTCCACAGCTCTTTGAGGATGAACATGGGACCTCTTACAGCTCTCCCATAAAGAAGCTCAAAAGGAGAGAATCCGGTAGATTCCTGGGCTACTTCACGGTAGGCAAACAGGAGGGGATTGATGTAGCGGTGCCACTGTCTTGGCTGCTCGCTGCACAATCTCTTCAATGTGATCTTCAGAGTTCCGCTGAACTTCTCTGTCATCCATTACACATAGGATGGTAGGGGGTGGTGGTTAGCTGCTTAATACTCAAAAGGCGTGCAACTTCCTTCATACAATCAGACACAAACTGTGTGCCTAAGTCACTAAGGATATCTTCTGGAATTCCTAGGCGGCTGAAGATATCAACCAAGGCCTCAGCTACTGTTTCAGTGTCGATATTCTTCAATGGAACAGCGTCAGGATAGCGTGTAGCATAGTCCATGAGTGTAAGGATGTATCGGTGGCCTTCTTTGCTAGGTGGACTTATCAGACCAATGAGGTCAATGGCTACCCTTTTGAATGGCATATCAATCAGTGGCATCTTTTCTAGCGGCACCTTAGGTACCGACCCTTTATTCACCGTCTTCTGGCAAATATCACACGATTTGCAGCGTCTGGAAACGTCTCCTTGAATACCTGGCCAGTAGAATGCTTTCTAGATCTTGTCAGTGGTTTTCTTCACACCCATATGGCCTCCCATAACAGATTCATGAGCTACTTCCATGAGTTGACGTCGCAAAGGCATTGGTACCATCACTTGCCTTACCGGTTTACCGCCGTTTACATGAGGATGCTTGTAGCTCCTGTACAATACACTGCCCCTTTCTTTGAAGCTCACCTCCTGTTTTCCCTTCACTTTAATATCTCTTTGGTGCCAGTACTTCTCCAGGCTTTTATCTTCGCGCTGTAATCTCACAAGCTCGTTTCTATCCACAATTGCACACTTTGGGCTGCTTGCAACTTTTAGCGGCTTGTGCTTTCCTTCCTTCTTAGCCTGACTCCTGGTGGTGACCGCACATGCCTCTTGCCAACTGGGGTCTGGTTGCCGATTATCAGATCATAGATCGCGTCAGGAAGGCACTGGACTTCAACTTCCCCAGAGAGGTAAGGGGTATCTATTCTGATTCGGGCAATTGGTACCTTCCGCACAGTATTGTTGATCAACAACATACAGTTAAAGTCACCTGTGTACTGTTCCTTCAAGACCAGCTCTTTTTTCACTACGATACCACTACATCCAGTATCTCTAAACACATAGACAGTTTAGTCGCCTATCTTTCCTTTAACAACTGGCATCTTGCTCCTCGCTCCGGATAAAGGTTGAACACAGGCGCTACTCAGTAAGGGGATTTTCTTACCACAGGCTAGAAGGAGTTGGTCACCCTCAATGAATGACTGAATATCTTCTGCCGTAGCTTGTGGTGGAGAAGACTGCACTAAACATCCAGCACTAACCTGGTTTCGCGGCATAGGCGAACCATTTTTGCTTTGCCCTCCTGACTTTGGCACACTGGATTTACAATTTCTTGCTTCATGGCCATGCCTTCCACACAAATAGCATCTCCTGATAGGACAATTAGCAGACCTATGCCCTCGGCCATTACATCTGTAACAGTACAGTGGTGTTGTATCAGTTGGTGGCTTCTTGTTGTCATCCTTCTCTGGTGGTGTAGGTGCCTTGTTCCGCCCGGTACTAAATATGTGCTTCCCATGCGCCTCTAAGTACTGGTCAGCAATTTTCGCCATCTCTTCAAGGGTTTCAGGTGCATGTTCACGCAAGTGAACAGTGAGTTCCTTAGGACATGAATTGATGAACTGCTCTTTAACAATCAGGTTCTTTAGTCCGTCGAAGCTCCTCTCCGTTTTTGATAGTTCAAGCCACCGAATTAGGTAAGTAGACAATCAAACAATAAACTGGTCTGGACTCTCGTCAATCTCAGGCTTTGAGGTCTTAAATTTACGCCTATAACCATCTTCTGTAAGGTCATACCTTCTCATAAGGGCTATCTTCATTTTGTCATAATCAGACGCTGCTTCTTCTGACAGGCGGGAGTAAACCTCAAGAGCTCAGCCTGAGAGTAAAGCACTCAACTTGGTGGCCCATCCAGCTTTCTCCCATTTTGCAGTCACTGCAAATCTCTCGAATCGCTGGAGATAAGCATCCAAATTATCTTTTCCGTCCACGAAGGAAGGTAGTTTAGGAGCTTTCGCTCTATCCTCGTAATTATTTGCCTGAGCTCTAGGCCAATGCTTGGTCTGTTCCAGCTCTAAATGCTTCATTTCTAGCTCATGTCTTCTCTGAGCTTCTTCGGCTTCCACCTTTTGTCTGTGAAGCTCAGCCTCGACTTGAAGTTTTCTGATTTTGTCGTCGAGCTTCCCTCTCCTCATCTTGCCTTCTACGTCTCTCTTCCTTCTCTTCTTCTTCTCTTCTTCTTCTCTTCTTCTTTTCTTCTTCTTTTCTTTGTTTCTCCTCACGTTCTTCATCTCTACGTTTCTCCACTAATGAAAGCAACTCAGCTCCTTCCAGGCCAAATGTTTTTCCTAACTCGATAAACTTCTCCATATCATATGACACACAGTCAACAAATGTCCACACAGGATAACAGTAAAACCTTCTTTTACGTTTGGTTCACACAGAACGGTATTTTCACTCGGCCAAGTTTGTCCTGTACCTTTCCTGGTTATGATAGTCCAGTAAAAAAGTTTCTGCTCTCCCGGGACAGGCCCCCAATGTTACGAGTGTCGATGTAGAGCAGGATTGTTCCTAGACAAAACTTAGGATCGTTGGTAACAACAACAAACTGTTTTATTTCTTCGTAGTTGACTTCTTCTAAATTTAGTAGATTAACACGGTTTCTAAATTTGAACAATTATGTAAGAAATAGAACGTTCCAGAATGTTCCTTTTATAGAATGTCATGTCTAGATGACTTCGGGTTCTAGAATGTTCTGGGACTTTACTTAGACAATTTTTCGTAACAATAATGATTTGTTATTCATATTTATTAAAATAGATATGAATAAATTTTACTTACATCACCTGACTGGGCCAAGTGCCCTTCCAGGTACACGCCCAGCTCCTCCAAAGAGTTTGTAACTTGGCCGTCAGTGAAAGTGAGCTGCAAAATGAAATGTTTGGTGATCCTGAAAAACTATTCTATGTTTGAAGCTGAGCTAAAGAATGTGGTCTAGTTGCTAAGAGTCCAAATTAGGAAATGAAGAACTTTTTACCGTTATTAACTGATCTTGAGATGACATGTCTCACAGCTCTCACACAACACACAAAACAAAGGGACTCAGAGGCTCCGAGCTTACGAAGACTAACAACAATACTTCCACCAAGCAGTTGTTTGCTAAGATTGTCTGCACGTGCTCATTTTAAATCAGAAAGAAGATGGTGGCGATGGCAATTGAAACGTGGACATTCTCAACGTTTGGAAAGACCCTTGAAAAAGTTATGTCTTATAGTAATGGTGATAAAGCCTATCAACTCAGGAATGCCCTACAAGCCCATCTAAGTATTTAAATTCTAATTTTGTTTTCTGTTGTGAAATAAAATGCTTTTTAATACTTGTTAAGGATAGTGATTGGGTGTTTTACATTTGAATGCGGGCTTAAGATAACTTGGATTCTCGTCAATTTACATGGTGCCTTTTTGCTAACTAAAAAACTTGAGTCGAGAGAAAAGGGAATAAAATATTTTTATTATAGGGGTGCTTCACCCACCACCCATTATGTTAAGCTTGGACAGAAACTCAGGAGAGGCCAATGGTATAAACACAGGCTCATTGCTTTTAGATATTTGGTGGCTCCTAAAGGAGCCGTTTTTGTTGGTTGAGTCAAATTGACCCAGGGTTACTCAGACCTTGGACTGAGCAGAGCAGCTAGTAGGACTTGTTTCCTTGTTCTTGCATTGATGTGCCTGCCAGTTGTCTCATTGACTAAAACAAGAAGTTCAGTAGTCTTCACCTTTTTCAGCGCACTTAGGTCAAGTGGTTGAGGTTTAGCAATGAAACTTGATGTTTGAGGTATGGTTGAAATCCTTACAACCTTTTTTGCTGACTCTTGCTTCACTCCCTCCAGCCAAAACAAGCTTTTTTGCTTTGTGTAAGTTTGCTTCTTGCGCTCCTGTCCCCTCAGCTCTTCTTGTCGCTTTTCTACAAGGAGCAGATGTGTTGCTGCATCCCAGTGGTTTATCTTCCATTGGAAGTACCTCCAAAGGTCATCATTTTTCTTCTCAACACCTGAAAACTAAGAATAACAGGGATCTGTATTAGTTTTTCCTCTGCAGAATGAAATATTTGTTGAACTTTCCCTACAATCTTTATCCTATAATCGATGTTATAAATTACATGAAGACTTTGTCATCTCAATCAACAAGCAATAAGTTTGTTATACCTTGTCTGCTAAATTGCTTCAGACTTCCATGCTTTCATAGCATACATGGCACATGATATATTAATATATGCATCTATGGTGCTGCTTTGATGGTTTGCATATATCCTGGACCACTTCCAGACATTTGGACTATCTGCTTACCCCAGCGGAGTGCCTAGATCAAAACAAAGCAATCAGAGGTGTTTGCTATTTGTTTTTCTCTTTATACAAGCAAATGTTTATGTGTGTATAGTTAAAGCTTTTCATAGCCTTGCTCAAGATTATTTTACTAATTCTCTTCAACATCACATTTCTGTATGTTCATTGTGGTAAAGTGTTTGAATCCTGTTATCTACCCCAAATACAAGACAACTGTTGAAACCCCACCAAAATATCAGAGAGTACTTCTTACCTTTTCTTCAAATTTCTTTGCACCATCATTCACATGAAAAGTCTCGCTGGTCATGTCATCAAAAAGCTCCCTGAAATTCTGTTGAATGAGGGAAAACACAATAGAGTTACTTTTCAGAGATTATAGAACAGTTTGTTTTAAATATAATATGAGCAAATAATTATGAAATGTATTTCAAACAATGTGGTAATAGGATATCTCTGAAATTCTGTTTAAACAAAAAAGTGGTTGTCAATTACTTCCTGAGATTATTGGATAACAAGTCAAATGATTTTTTAAGTTTTATATGTTATATGAATCATTATCTTTGTAATTTTTCAATTGATTTATTTGAGGTTATACTTACAATCCAAAGACTCTGTCTTTTCAACTTTGGATTGGGGAAGAAACTTCTTGTGCCAGTCCTGGTTGATACTCCTGGCCAGTTCAGGTTTTTGAAAATGAGACAAGGAGTGCGCCATGTTACATCTAGAAACAAATTGATGAAGTAAGATCTATGATTGTGTGCCTTCAATGTATTTAGGAGTCATTAGATAATTAAACAATCATTGGACAAGGTTTTTGTGATATCCAGAATGCTCCATTCTTGACTGCCAAGGTGACTGATGGACACCCTCAAAAAAATTGTCAAGCAACAGTTTTTCACATTGTTGAAGAGCTTCTTGTAAGCCAGAGTCTAACAACAAAAGAATAAAAGTAGAATCTGAATAAAACTGGATTCAAGCATGAAGTGCAAGCCAAAGTAATTTACTCTACATGTACAGTTACTGTATTTGAGATACTAAATAAAAAAAACCCTGGTTCAACAAACATGAGAGAGTTGCAAAAGATTGCTTTAGTGGGTACTGCATCTACCCTAAGGAGCAAGTTGACCATGGTTTGGCCTCAGCCCTATAGGAGACTTACCAAACACATATCAGGATAAAATAGTAGTAATGATGTTAATGTACGTAAAAAATGATTTTAAAAAATCGATATCCACTTTGAGCTACCTGAGATTCTGGTAGAAGAAATCTCGTTATTGCTGCCGCAGTCAGGGTGAAACATTTGTTGTGTGCACTTTTGACAGAGAAAACATGTGGTACCTCTAATCATTAATGAATTTACTCCAAAAACAGCAATAACTATTAATACTAGGAAGAGGAAGAAACATTCTGGTGAATTATCAAACATTTTAAGCCAGGGTAAACTTACCAGGTTGAAAGTCGGAGTTAGAGCTAAAGCTGGCTGAGGACGTATTAGCTACAGACGATAAGCACTTGCAAAGCGAGGTCTGTATGAATATTTAGATTTTTGCGCCCAGATATCGGGTCTTGAACGGTTTTGGTTACAGTAACCTTTGGTTTTTTCAGTTTTTCTGTCAGCCATCAACAATCTTTCAGTGCTTATTTTAATTCTTTTTTAGCTCGATCAAGAACCAGCCATTTTGAAATCCTTTCAAAACACTCATAATACCTTTGGAGTAAGTCAATCTAAGGTTCATGATATCAGCAAATTAATGACCAGATGACATTTCAGAAATATCCTGAATTTAGGCCAGAGAACATGTTGGTCAAACTGTGATTAAGTCAGCAGCACAGGAAGGCCTGGCACGCTACAAACTTTGCTTTCTCAAAGCAAACAAGCAATAGGTTGCAAAACCCATAACTGAAAAGAAATCATACGAATATCTGAAAGAGTTGCTTGCTCAGGTTGTTCAACAATGTGAAGAGGGAAATAGAATTGCCCAGGAAATACCTGTTCTATTATTAAGGAATATAGCCTCAGAGCCAACACCTCCGAAGGCAGTCATCACTGATTTAACAGATAAATTAAAAACCACTAGGAATATGTTTGTTTTCTGATTTAGCTCAAAGGGATTCTCAGGGATGCTAAAATTTTCCATTAAAACTCTTTTCGTTTGTGTCTGCAATTTCTGAGGTTTCTTCCACCAGCCTGTTTCAAAATTGTGCAAAAGGGTTTCACTATAGTGATAGCGCTCTTGGTTTTGGGTTAAATGCTTACCTTTATTTTATTTTAAGAGGGTGACACCAATTACTTTGAAAAGTGTTCTCCCTATACGCCCTCTAAAAACAAAATTGATAATAAAATTACAACAATCATGTTAAAAGCCTATTTACAAATAGTGATTATAATAAAAGTTATTAAAAATTCTAGAGATTTAAAAAAAAAAAAGAAAAGAAAGACCGAGAGGTGTTAAAAACAGAAATAAATACATTGGTAAAAAAGGGAATCCAGTCTACAATGATATTTAAAAACACGGATTTTTAAAAATCAGAATAACTTTTTAACTTTAAAATCGTCCACTATATAGTTTAAGGCGGCATTATTTATCAGTGTTGTCATCATTAAGCCAAAAGAGGTGGTTGGTTCTAAGTTGAGAGCATTTAGTTCTTTAATTGTGGAATAAAAGAATGCTCTCCGTATTGCCTCAGTTCTGTATTTGGCTAAGCGGTATAATGTTTTTGTTCTGGAAGAGTACTTGTGTGCAAACTGTAGTGAGTCCAAGGTTGCAATTAAGTATTCTGGTGCTTTTCCATCAATAACTTTCTTTTAAAGGACGAGTTTATTAAGCTTGAATAGTTGATCAACTGGTAGCCACTTAAGCTTTTGAAAATTATCATAAGATCATGCATCCCTATGACTATCTTGAAGGTGGGAGTATGTTCCAGTTTTAAATTGTTCTGTGGTTGATATAATGCAATAGTTTTTCTTCCTCTAGAATAATTGAACCATAAAAGAAAATGAAAATAAACTTCTTGTTTCGGGGCAAAGGTGTTCAAACGATTTTCGTAAACTTTGCCCCGTTTACTAGGGATAATCGGTCTTCTAATGTACTGGACTCAATCAACAGACTCAACTGAGTTTAACTGTTTGATTGTTCTCGCGTATTCACTCGGTTACAGCAGGCGTGTAAAGAGCTACTCTGGAAACTTGAAGCGAGATCCTAATTCTTATACTACATTCTCTACATTGTGTTTGATCGTTGCTAAGCACTATGAAAAAGGTTATTCGAGGTTACGTCAATCATATACCAATTAGAAACTCCACGATAATGTTGTTGACAAAATTAACGTCACACAAGTAATCACGCAGTCTCCGACGCACTCCCCCATGCGACTTGGTATGCGAAGACGCATGTCACTTAGGAGACTGAAATAGTTTGATTAAGTCAATAACATGAAAAAGTTCATTTTCAATTACTAATTCCTAGTCTAAAATTCATCTCTCTCTTCATTCACCACAATGTCCTTTATTTTTGCTGCAGCTACTGATGCTGCGTTTCGCTTTAAGGTCTGAAATTTTACACGTGAGGGTTTAACTGCTGAGCTGCTGGTCCCGTGGTCTCGCACTGTAGCTCTAGAGGGTATAGGTGCTGTACTGGTCTTTCAATCACTCCTTTGGTCGTCCTCAACTGCACCGCACGTGGATAGCCGTCACGCCCTGGGAAGATTTGTTGAACAACAGCTAGGGGCCACTATTATAAACACGAAGTAGTCGTAATCGTTTTCGTATAAATTCTGATTTATTCCACTCTGATATCGTACAGAAAGAACCTTTCGAGTTAAATCACACGCCCCTAATATACACACTAAATTTGATATCCTACAATTGTTGTCATGTGCTCTCTTTGTACAAACAAAACGAAAAGCGTGACGACTTTGATTACATAACAAATACGCGTGACTGTTTATGACACTCCCCCTAGTTGATCACCTTAGTGTGAGTCAACTATATTCGCTTTGAAAAATAAACTAAGACTGTATTTGTTATCACAAAGTTCGTTGTTTCTAAATGTTCGCGTTATTTACAAGTGTGAGGAAATAAATCTAAATACGGCAACGTTTAAGGTTCTCAGTTCAGTTCAAGAGTTCACCTCAAGAGGAACAACGTGTTGAATGGGTCGTTGCAAGCGCTGAATTGAACTACCATTGGTACTCGTAACTCTAACTGAAAGTGCTCGCACCTTTCCATCTCGGCCCGGGTGCAATTCTTCTACTTTCGCAAGCTTCCAGAAGCTTCGACGAACGCTGTCATTTTTGAGAATAACAATGTCTCCAACCTTGACCCCTGTATCGCCATTGTCTCCCCTTAGCCGTGCATTCTTGATAGCATGTTCTCTTAAGCTGGTTAAATATTCCTTTCTCCATTGACGAGTGAATTGTCCCAACAGATGTCTATGATGTTTAAGTTGCTTCGTCAGAGAATCGTAGGTGCTAGTGATTTCGAAATGTTGACTGTTCGGAGTTGTAGTAACTCTTCAACCATAAATCAGATCCGATGGTGTTAAGGGATACGAGATCGATTCCTCGTCGTCATACACATAAGTCAGCGGCCTTGCGTTGATCAGCCCTTCTATTTCCGTTAACAGAGTACTTAGCTCCTCGTGGGTGAGGGTAGATTTTCCGATGGTTTTTTGGATAGGAGACTTTACGCTGCGAACGAGCCTTTCCCAGTAGCCTCCCCACCACGGCGCCTTTTCCACAATGAAATTCCAACTGATTTGATTGTTGGTTAAATATCACCAAACTTCCGGTGACCGTACTAATTTGCGAATATCCTTGCTTGATGATTTGAAAGTTTTTGCATTGTCCGATTGAAGATTAGCCGGGAGTCCTCTTCTACTGGTGAATCTTCTGAAAGCAAGCAGGAAATCTTGGACACCGAGTCCACGAGTCAACTCTAAGTGCACTGCACGGGTTGAAGCGCATGTAAATAAACACACGTAAACTTTGACACATTCAGCCTTGTTGACGTTTTCCTTTACGTAAAATGGCCCAGCGAAGTCGATTCCAACATTAGTAAAAGGTGGATCGTCTGAGACTCGGTTGGTTGGAAGATCAGCGAACGGTGGAGGTTTGCATGGTGCTGCATCGAATCGTCGGCAGACAACGCAGTGTCGAATGATTTTCTTGACTGTCTCGTGACCGTGTAGAATCCAGAAACGTTCTCGTAAGTTCGTAAGCGTGTCCCTTATCCCAGAATGCTTGACTAAATCGTGAATATTCCTAATAGTGAGATTGGTGAAAGCGTGTTTGGCAGGCAAAAGTATCGGGGTTCTGGCAGAAGACGATAGGGAAGCATTTGCGATCCATCCTTTGCATCTGATAATTCCATCGTCGTCGAGAAACAGTCCCAACTGCGGAACACGTATAGGTGGCGTTGATTTCGAATCCTTTCGAGTCAGAAAAGAAAGTTCATCGGTAAAAGACGATGCTTGAACCGAGTGTATCCACAGATTCTCGGCGTCCTTCAATTCGGTGGTTGTTAAATCTTCCATTTCTTCTTTCCGGTTTTCAAGTGTTCGGTTTTTGAGCTTGTTGATGAACTTGATCACAAACGCGGTTACTCAAATTAATTTCGTCCTGTCGCTGAACCGTCCAATGTCGATTATCTGGTCAACTTTCGGGTTGAATTTGTCGCAGGCAGTGGTAATAAGGGAATGTGTTACATCTGGTACGTTCTTGACGGCTTCCTGTAAAATTTGTTCTTCGTTCACTTGTTCCGATGGAGAAGTTTCGGGCCATTCATTCTCGGATTGATACAAAAAACTCAGACCATTCCACCACGTATTGCTGGCAGAAAGTTCTTTCGCTGATAGTCCACGCGATGGTAGATCGGCAGGATTTAATTCTCCTGGACAGTGCCTCCATAAATCTTTGGGAGTTAGACGTCGAATTTCTTCTACTCTTTGACCAATGTACTGCTTCCATACTCTTTCATTTTTGATCCAGAATAGAGCAGTTGTAGAATCACTCCAGAGAACGGTTGTGTATTCAGCTCCAATCGACCTTAACTTGTTAACAAGTCGGGCCAAAATTAATGCTCTTAGTAATTCCAATCGAGGATTGTCTGTGCCTTGATAGGAGCGACTCTCGATTTTGAAGCAACCAATTTAACTTCGATTCGACCATCACTGTACGTGTTTCGAATATAAACCACCGCGGCGTAGGTGCGTTCTGAAGCATCACTGAAGCCATGTATCTGAGAGGTTACAGGTTGTCGCGAAAAATAGCATCGAGGAATATGATAGCCGCCAATGAACTTCAGATCTTGGAGAAACGATTTCCATCGGTGAAGCAAAGTTCCTTGAAATTCTTCGTCCCAGTTTGTTTTGTTGATACAAAGTTCTTGAAACAAGATCTTCATCTCTATTGTTAGAGGCGTCAAAAATCCCATGGGGTCGAAGATCTTGGCCGTAACCTTGAGAACAGATCGCTTGGTGAGGGGAAGTGCTTGTGCAAATGGGCACAGATCGGAGAAATTGAAGAAAATTTCGTCTGTGAGAGTGTTCCAGTTCATTCCTAGAATTTTAACTACTGCATCTTCGTTGTCAGAAGTCGTTGAGTCACAACCAACACTCGATTTCGTGAATGATTCGTCATCTTCTTTGTTGACATTAGTGACCTCTTGTTGTGTGTTTGCTGATCCTGGTGAACTTTCAAGTTTCTTAATTTGCATTTGTAGTTTTGCGAGTTCGATCGCCATTTTCTGAGATTGAATCCTCCACTGGACATAACCTTCTTGCATCTCTTGTAAACAGAGAGACCTCTTTCTTCGTCTGACTCCCCCATTAACAGGTCGTCCACATACAGAGATTGTTCCAATAATTCAGGGATTTCGGGGTCACTCTGTTTGTGTAGTTGTAAGTGATGTAGAATTGTTGCTCCCAAAATAGCAGGCGAGGGGCGTAACCCAAACACGAGCCGTGTGAACCTGTATTGTACAATTTCAGGCTTAACGCAATCTGGGTTTCTTAATCATAAGAATCGAAGAAAGTCTCGATGATCCTCTTGGATTCCCACCATAAGGAAGGCCTTTTCAATGTCAGCTGTGATACCGACAGGATTCTTCCGAAAGCGCGCTAGCATATTGAAAACATGTGGGATGTGATTTGGCCCAGTTTCAAGGCAATCGTTGAGTGACTTCTCTTGGTTACCAGATTTTGCTGACCCATCGTACACAATTCGTACCTTCGTAGTCTCACGATCCTTTCTTACTACTGCATGATGAGGCAAATAATGATGTCGCGCAGCAATTTTCTCTTTATTCGGTACTTGCTCGATTATCCCCTCTGATAACTGGTCTTGAATGATGTTGTCGTATTCGGCTAATAACTCTGGGTCTTTGCGCAGCTTGTGATGTAAGGACCTTAATCGCGATTCGCACAACAGATAGTTGTTGGAGGATAGCAGCAAACAATTTTCTTTCCACGGTAAATTGACTTCGTATCGGTCTTCGCTCCATGCAACGTCGATTTTGAAAGATTCCTTCGTTTCCTGTTGAGTCAGATCCTTAATGCCAATTGCCTCAGTCTCCCAAAAGTTCTTCAGAGTGTTCGTGAGAATGTCGTCTTCGTTTCGGGCAAATAGGTCGTCATGGCCTTCGATTATTAAATTTGAATGCGTAACATAACTCCGATCGAGTGTTCCTTTAACTGGTCCAGACAGCAGCCACCCGAGTTTGCTATTTACAGCAATGGGACCTTCGTCTCCTCGTCTTGTCTCCCCCGTTACAAAATGCCAGTAATAATCGCAGCCGATCAGAATATCAATCGAACCTTCGGCGTCAAACGGTTCATCCGCTAGCTCCAATCCATCCAAATGCGGGTAGTTTACAGAGACCTTGCCAGGTAAAGGCGAACAAATAACCGGAAATGTCAGAGCAGAAATTTTAATGGCATCTTCGCATCCAGACCTTCGTACTTGTAAGAGCGCTGACTTCCACTGTCAAAAAGTAATCTCACCACGGTCGATCTAGTCCCATCTTCGTTTGTCGCTACAGCCTTAGCTGTTTGAAGTAACACTCTGCAATTCGGTTTTGAACTCTCGCGATTTGTCGTAGTTGCTGTTGTGATGCCAGTATTCTTTCTTTCGTTGATTGTCTGGTCCCTAGGTCTTTCTTGTGTAGATCGGTCGGAATTGAGGGGACGTTCTGTATTCTGCGCGTTGTTGTTGTTGTTGTTGGAGGAGTTCGCGTTTCGTGGACAAATCGATTGATGGTGTCTCTTGTCTCATCTTCTGCAAGTTTTCTGGCATTGATCCTGTTGATGTCCCTTTCGAAGGCACATGAAACATCTTTTGTCCCGAGCAAGGATGGTTCTGCGAGTGTTTAATTCGGTGACCGTTTCGCACGAAGCTGAGAAATGTTTCCCAGAACAGTAAACACAAGTCAGCGCAAACTGTTGGGTTTGTGAATCAGCAAGATAGGCACCAGAAGTACCAGGTGGAATAGTGGGTGGCAAAACCTTCGATTTATCAGGAACAAAATGTGGAGGAGGTTGTCGTTTTGATTCTAAAGGTGGGACGGTTTTAACTCTTTCGCTCATTTCTCTCGCTTCGATTTCGCGTTGTAATAGGTCGAGTAGCGGTTCGATTTCCCAGACATCTTGACTAGTGTTGCGAGCGACGTGAATTCGTATATCGGGAGGAAGTTTCGACATAATTACCGGAATGAGAAGACTTCCATATTGTGCAGATTTGATGCCCAGGGCTTCTAAGCCTCTTACGTTTACGCTGATTTTGTCATACAAATCACGGGAAGCGATGATTTGTTGTGGTTTTCCGAATCATTTCATCAAAATGTCCACAGCCGCTTGATAGTTGTCTTCGGTAATCGGTAACCCTGCAATGGCGCGTGACGCTGTTCCCTCGAGTTGAGCTACTAGATAATTGAACTTTGCGATTTTCGATAAATTCGGGTTCGAATGGACGGCACTTTCCCAGAACGGCTTGAACTGAGTCACTTCGCCTCTAAATTTCGGTAGGGTGAGCTTTGGTAGTTTAGATGTTGCTGCATTTGTTGTAGGAGGTGTACCACTATGTTGGGAAGTTTGATTCGGCGAAGGAGGAGCTGAAGAAGCTGGAGGAGATCCCGTTGTTTGTATGGCTTGATTCGAAGGAGGCGTCGATAGTGAACCGGTCGGAATAGAAGGGTTGTTTTCTGTAAATTGTGCCGCGGATCCACCGGTTGTCGTGTAAGTTGTACTCGTATTTGAGGGCGTTGTCGTGAGGGAAATATTCACAAGAGCGTCCATTACTCGCATTTTCAATGTTTCGGCTTCGTCAATTTCCTTTTCGATTTCCTCCACTTTACAGACGAATACGATTTTTTCGTCTAGATCTGAGACCAGTTTCGATTTTTCCTTTAACATTTCTTCGATTCTCGTTAACTTGTTTTTCATTTTGATATCCAATTCGGAGGTCGCATTTTCCAAGATTGTATCGGCTTCGCCGATGAGCTTCGTTATGACTCCTCTGTTGGCCCTGCGAGTTGCTCTTAGTCGTGGTAGATCTCCTTCTGACATCTTTTCTTCAGGTCGTGATTTCGAGCCCCACGTTGGGCGCCATATTATAAACACGAAGTAGTCAATCGTTTTCGTATAAATTCTGATTTATTCCACTCTGATATCGTACAGAAAGAACCTTTCGAGTTAAATCACACGCCCCTAATATACACACTAAATTTGATATCCTACAATTGTTGTCATGTGCTCTCTTTGTACAAACAAAACGGAAAGCGTGAAGACTTTGATTACATAACAAATACGCGTCACTGTTTATGACAGCCACTTGCCGCGGTTCTTGTTGTCTGTTCGCACTGCATCACTGCATCTCCAACTTTTACCTTGTGGATTGCTGTCTTGTGAAATAGGTTATGGCGCTCTCTCAGGGCTGTCAGATACTTGCATTGCCATTTTGTCCTTATGTGATCCTTGCAGGTCTGAAGGAATCGTGCTCGTCTGCGCAGGTCCTTGTCTGGGATGCGCCAGGTCTGCTCTTCAGGAAGGTGCGTGGTCCGCTGAAACAGGAAGGTTGCTGGTGTAAGGGTTGGTAGATCTGGATCGTCTTCAACGTAATTGAGCGGGTGTCGGTTCACTTGGGTTTCCACTTTGAGAAGTATGTCGATCAGTTCATTCCAGAACAGAGAACCTCTCCCGATGACCTTGTGCATAGCTTTCTTAACTACTCCGATGAGCCATTTAAACTGCCCACCCCACCAAGGGGCATGACTAAGGTTGAATTTCCACTCGATATCATGCCATTCCAGGTAGCCTTGTAGCTTCTCATCTTCTCGCCCTTGTTTCAGCCACTTAGCTGCTTTCACAAAGGTGCTACCATTGTCTGAGTAGATCACTCTGGGACGTCCTCGCCTGGCGATGAGCCGCTTGAGGCATGGCAGGAAAGCACTGGTTTTTAGGCTTGGCACCAGCTCTAGGTGAACTGCTTGGGACAAACTACAGGAGAAAATCACCAAGTATGCCTTTCCTTGTCGTCGAGGGGTCACCTTGTAGAGGATTGGGCCTGCAAAATCCGTCCCTATGACTTCAAATGCTGCTCCACCAAGGGTACGGTCACTAGGCATTGGTCTGGGGGGTGGTGTTGTTAAAGGCGGTGCTGTAAACCGTTTACAGCCTCAGCATGTTGATCCAACAGACTTAACCAGCTTTCTGAGTTTTGGAATCCAGTAACTCTCTTGAACGGTGGCCATTGTAAGCGATACTCCCCCGTGAAGGGTCTTTGCGTGGATTCTCTGAACCAGCTTCCTGGTAAACGTGGAGTCTGCTGGAAGGTATACTATACATCCCCTGGATTCTCCCGCAGCACTCAAGTATTCCTTCTGAATTAGGGATAAGATTCAGTGCATTTTTCGTCTGTGTAAATTGAGGCTTCTTTTAATCCAGGTTCTGAACTCTTCTAATCCACCAGTCTCTTACTTCTCACAGGTCTTCACTTGTGAGGGGTCCTTTGCAATCTCTGTGGGTGGTGAAACGCCGTATCCAGGCTTGAATTCGTAGTGCTCGTCGTAGATCATGAGAGTTGAGAAGCCTATCGAATTCGTTCTGCTCTTCTTCTTCGAGACAACTTTTCGCCATGCTCAACACTTCTTTGGTGACTTTAGCCTCCTTTTCTGAAGATTTTGATTTTTCGGTAACAGGGTTTTCAGGCCAGCTCTCAGGATCTCGTAACCACGCTGGACTACTCCACCAGAGCTCTGTGTTAGTGACCAGACCCCCTCTGCTTGCAATATCGCCTGGGTTGTCAAGGGTTGGGACGTATCTCCACTTGACCTCCGGGTGTTCTTTGATTTTTTGTATGCAGTTCGCAACAAACTGGTGGTGTTGACCGTTTCCTAAAATCCAATGTAACGCCACAGTACTGTCAAGCCATCTGTAGACAGCAGGCTCAGGTAGCTCTGTAAGGGCATTTTTCACGTTCATAACCAAATTTGTTGCCATGTGGGTGCTGACGAGCTCTGACCTAGGAACGGTGAGATCTTTCTTAGCCAGTCTTGCTTTGGCTGAGACGAGAGACTGTGTGACTCCACTCTTCTGGCGTACAACCGAGTAAACCGCCGCCCCGACTCCAATGGCAGACGCATCTCCAAAGGCGTGTAGTTCAATTGAATTGACTTGCTCGTGATATGGTGCCAAAGGTCTTTGAGTATTTACTTCCGCTGGAAGGGATTCTTTCCACTTCTCCCATCTTGACTTGACATTGTCTGGGATAGGTACATCCCATGATGCCTTGACGTCACAAACGTCACAATAGATTTGCTTCCCTTGAAGAGTTGTGGGCGACGCGAGGCCAAGGGGGTTGTACACTTTTGCTAAAGTCGCTAAGACTTCTCGTTTCCTTGCTGTGTGGCTGGTGTCCAAGTCTGTGGTCGGAAACTGTACTGCAATTGTATCTTCGTCCGTGTTCCATTTGACTCCTAACAGCTTGGATTCGTTTGGCTGAACTTGCAACTGTTGTTTAGCATAACTGTGTTCTTCATCAGACGAGTGTGGTGGGTCGTCTTCAAGCTGCGGTTCATTTAAATGCCATTTGTGCAGCTCAAATGTGGCATCTCGCATTATCTCCTCTGCTATCTTTTTTCGTTCCAGCGTTTGTTGTAAATTTTGACCACCAGTCAAGAGATCGTCAACGTAGAAGCTTCTGCGCAGGCGTTCTACTTCCTCTGGGTATTTCTTGGCCCACCTGTTTAGGTGGTATTTGAGGACTCCACCTAGGAGGAATGGCAATGGGGCGAGACCAAATAGTACTCTTGTTGCGGGCAAACCGGAGCTTAATTTTAGAACCATCTTTCTTGATGGCCTCTTTGACTTCGGGTATAGTGATTAAATATTCCAGAACATCGCAAACACTTCTACGGGCACCATCACCTTGCTTGGCCTGCATTAATTCAAAACCCCCAAAAAGTAATTAATAAGTATTTGACACAATCAGAAAAAATTGTTATAACATCATAAGAGACTAATCTCATACCCTGCAAAGATTAATCATAGGCTTAGTTAAATATGATTTAAAATTGTTTTCTTTGGCAAATGTGCTGACTGAATGTTTTTCACTTTCAGCAAAGCTTTTTGCCCTCACTGAAAGTCAATGCTTGTTGCCATAGCACCTTTGACACACACAAATGATCAAAATAAAATCTTGGATTGTTGTTGATAAATCAGCGTGAATGCCAGGAACACAAACCCGTATGCATAAGAAATTATATGGCTTCCACTTGTCATCCTGTTAAACTTACTGTGGGGAGCCACCTACATCGTACTATAATTATAATAATAATAGTCTTTCTTTATTCCATCATAAGATAAAACTACATATCTTATGTTACAATGAATTGAAAAAACTACAGAAATCTACATACATATTATGAATTAAAAAGTATATCATTACAATAAATGGAGCTTAAATATCAACCTATTTACAAATGTGTTCATAAAGCGCTGTGTATTAATTTTCGGGCGCGCGCAGCCTTTTTTCCTGAGATTGTGTAGATATGTCTTTTGGACAGGAATGATATCTTTCAGGGGGTGGCAATCCGTTGATTTTAGTTTCTTCAAAATATTTCTGTCTTGTTTGTTTAAAAGGTTCTTGATAAAAACTGGAAATGAGATAAAACCACGTTCATGACATCGGTCTAAAAATTTTTGTACAACCGTAAGATCGGACTCAGATGCCCCATAGACTGAAAGTGCATAGCTAAAATTAGCCAAAACAATCGATATAAAAAGATGATCAATCTCTGCCTGAGAGTAATGTTCCTTTCTCAATGTTCGTAGGACGTGTAAACACTTGTTTGCTTTGACAAGCTTAGTTCTTACATGCTCATCAAATTTTCCATCACTCTGTAAAGTTACTCCTAATAAAACGAAGCTATTACATTGGGGAATATTATTAATTGGAGAGTAGAGTACATTATGATTTTTCTTTCTAACAACCAGCTCTTTACATTTGCAAGGGTTGCAGACCATTCTATTGTCTTTACACCATGTTAAGAACTGTCCTACTAAGTCGGCAGACGGGTCACTATTCCTAGTGATAGGCGAAAGAATAGTGGAATCATCGGCATATTTAAAAAGCACAGGGCAACCATTAAAAAAAATCTCCAAATCGTTCAAAAATATATTAAAAAGATACGGTCCGCTTACACTACCTTGTGTGGTTCCTCTATTGACAAGTTTCCACTGTCCTAAAAAATTATAACTAACAACACGCTGTTGTCTTGCATAGAGGAAACTATGATACCAATTGATAATGTACGGATTTAGAGGTAGCTGTTTCAGTTTGGCAGACAAAATAGCATGGTTCACAAAATCGAAAGCCTTACTGAAGTCCATGGTAAAAATTCGCACTGCGCTATAGTCACTACTATCTAAATACTTGTATGTCTGGTGCTGGATAGCGAGCAAGGCATTTGTGCAACTACCCGCCTGTCTATATGCAAATTGGGTGTGGCTCAGGTTGCTCTCAATGACTGACTGTGCTTGTGTACGATACACGACCTTCTCAAACAACCGGGCAATAACGGGAGTAACATTAATACCACGGTAGTCCGAGTCCTCTATAGGCATATTCACTTTGGGGAGAGGGTTAACATTTGCCCTTTTCCAGGAGTCTGGCCATGTATGAGTAGACAGCGACAGATTCCAAACGTGAGTGACGATTGGTGTGAGTAGCTCAGCACAGTCTTTCCAGATCCAGTATGGGAGGTCGTCTGGTCCCGTTGCGGTTTTCTTTACATGAACTAAGGTATTCCAGACACACCGCTCAGATATTTTCGGGGGCTTTACACTGTCCGGGATATCCATATCACTAGGTCTAACGTAAGTGTCATCATAGCACAGGTTGGCGAAGTAGTCGTTCAGACGAACTAGAGAGTTCTTGTCCAAATTTATCAACGATGACCTGCGACGCTGCGATAGGGCGTCCACGCCCTTCCACCACTCACCGCTACTAAAAAGCTATAACTGCCTTGAGTGTAATATAAGTTTACCAACAAAATAATTTACCTCTGGAATTGGAATTACTTCGATTTCCTTATTTTGTGTCCTCCTTTCCTGCAATATTGTTGACAGTGGCGGGACGTGACTTTGGACACTTTCGGGGAGCGCCATCCTCAGTTCATGGTAGGCTTTATCGCTCACAAGCCCCTCATCCTTTGCCGCTAAAATTCTTTGGACAACCTCATGAGAGTAACCCTCGTCTTCGTGGTCATGTTGGCCGTCGCAAAGTGGGATCACCAGTTCGCGGTCACTTACGTCAAATTTAATCTGTGCGAAAAAAGAACAGAACATCTAAATGTGAAGCCTATTTGTACAGACGTCTCTAATTTTTTTTGGTTCCTGGGTTGCAGGGTTGGAAGAAAATGGAGACGTCTTCGCGCTGGAATAAGTTTACGTTATTATAATCAACACAAAAAAAAGAAATAAGTGGTGGCGAGCAGGAATCCAAGTGTTTTTTCCGACGTTTTTAACCATCCAGTTAGAAATATACAGCGCCGTTTTGTTGTCAGTACGTGTACCGAGATGCCGCCATGTTTTCAGCGGTTTCTTCTAAAAGTCATACCGTGGGCACACTACATACGTCACGTCCAAAAATTTTTTTGCGATACAGCTAAAATAAATTTTGCCTTAAAATAACCAGAAGTCGGTATCTATTTGCAGTAAGCCCTGGTAAGTCCCTAAAGGTACTTAGCACCTGCCTACACTATGCATGTTCAATGAAAAGTATATATTTCAGAAAAATAAACAGTAAATTTTTCGACTGGCTTATAATATTTCAGCGCTATCACACAGATTGCTTATGACACTGAATAAACATTGTTAATGAAAAGATTTATCATCCGTTCTCATTGAGCCATTAGACGCATGAGGTCTTAATAAAAGATTGACCAATGTGAAACTAGGGGTGACGAATGGTGAATGCAACGTTTTTCTTTTAGATCGAGACTGTTTTCAACCTTTGATTTGCGATTTTGTCCCCAGCATGATCATGTAAGCTTAAAGATATGAGATTGCGAGACGTTCAGAACCGCCGAAAAAAATACATTGCGAGACCCGCAAAATTTGACCAAATTTTTGCGAGACCTTCAAAGACCATTCACGACCCCTAAAAACTTAGTGATAAAGAAAAATTCGTAATGATACGTACTTCAATCGGTTTGAATTCCGCTGGTAAAATATCTGTGGCATTTCGGAGGTACTCTCTGATTTTTTTCCTCTTCATAGACCGCGAAGACTTATCTACGTCCCAATAGTTTTCTCGGCTAACGTTAAACTTCACAGCGTTCTTTACAGGGTGACGACTTTGGGCAAGCTCATTTCTTAGACGCTGGAGTTCCTGGCGAAGCTGAAAAACATCTGCCCTTCTTTCTGCCAATTCCGTCGCCTGGTCACTGACGATTTCGTGCAAATGGCGAATACGTTTGTCGTACGCCTCAAGAAGGGGCAAAGAGAGGACAGACTGCTCTACCTCGAAATGCCTTGGGCCACGTTTGTAGAGGACGTTTGCTTGCGGCTTGTCTACTTTGAACTTCGAAAACAAGACTTTAAACAACTTTAAACCGATCTTTTCCGAGGACTATTTTCAGATAACTCTTTTCCAGTGACGAGAACAAAATGATTGTTGTCAATTGCAAGTGGCACGTGCGTCAGTTTTAAAACCCGTCATTAGCATAATAAGGGCATTCATGAAAACTAGAGAACAATTGATGTCAACTGAGCGCGAATTTCAAAGACGCTTTCAAAGATGTTAATGAAAAAATGAAATGAAATGCCTTGGGTCACGTTTGTAGAGGACGTGCTGACGTCCTGTTTGCTTGCAGCTTTTCTACTTTGAACTTCGAAAACATTTTAAGACTTTAAACAACTCTAAACCGATCTTTTCCGATGACTATTTTCAGATAACTCTTTTCCAATGACGAGAGCGAAATGATTGTTGTCAATTGCAAGTGGCACGTGCATCAGTTTTAAAACCCGTCATTAGCATAATAGGGGCATTCATGAAAACTAGAGAACAATTGATGTCAACTGAGCGCGAATTTCAAAGACGCTTTCAAAGATGTTTCGGGACGGAAACAAAGTTTGTTTAATTGTATACATAGGCAATTCGCACAGTGATTCCCACAACAATCTGAGTAAAAGTCTATATTAGAACCTTTCAAGGCTGCCCAGCCGCTTCTTCAAGCAAGCGTGCTTCTTCACGGAAAGAAAAAAAGTCATCAATTAATGGTTTGTTGACGATCAAATTCGCGACAAAGCCATAAGACAATACACAATACTATGAAAGCGTTTAAAAAGCTTTGAATACTTTCAAGGTCTTGATGCACTGAAAGGGGTTTTATTATGACAATAAACCGCTCTAACAGTAGATATTTCAAATATAATTGGTTATGACGCTTTTTAATTCTTCGCTTGAGACAGACAGCTTTCTCGCAACTTGTTTGGCGCGCATTACAACAGGCCAGCAAAAATAATTAAAAATACTTGTACCTTTGCTTCAGTTTCGATTTCTTTTACGATAGTTGTGTGGCATATTCCATTCGTATTTTAAGATACAAACTGTCGTCCTTTCTCTACCTCGAAATTTTGCGTTTATTTGCGGGAAAAAGGAGAGAACTTAACACAGCCGACAGCCCGCTCTCCATGTAACAAATTTACCCTTCCGTCCGCCGGCAAGTTTGCCGTTGCTCTAGACAACTTCTCCCTAAGCCCACCCCGAGAAAGAAAGATTTTGTCACATTCAGGTCATTAACAAAGTTTTTGAATCTCGCGCTCGGAAATCGGATACGCGTCGGTTCTTTCAAACCATTGTTCTTGTAACAAAAGAGCCTCAAAGCTGTCAACAATGACAATGCCCATAAAAGGATTAAAAAATCGTGCCATTGTTAGCAAAATCACAACCAAAAGTTTGATATGTAACCTGCGGTTATTACTAGTAAAGCGATAGGTGTCAATCTCTGAATGAGCATCAGCTCGCCAATGAAAACAAAGAGCATCCTGTTCGCTTTCGTGGATAAAAAATGCTTTTCTGATGTCACCTGCGAGGATCACTGGATAGCCCCTCTCTTGTATAAGTATGTCCCACAGCTTGTTTTGTAGAACAGGTCCTGGGTACAGGCAATCGTTTAATGATGGTGAATTTGGCATGGCTCTTGATGACGCTTCGTAAACGATTCTCATCTTTGTAGTTTCGGCTGACTTTCGGATGACACTCTTATGTGGAATATAGAACTCTTTAGGTTGTGAGATGGAGGGTGCTTTCTCGATTACTCCTTCTGCTAGCTGTTCTTTGATGATGTCTTCGTAATCCTTTGTTAGGCAATCACGCTCTAGCTTTCTGTTTAGCTTTTTTGTAGTCTTCTAAGACTGTTTTCTTTGTTTGACGGTAAGTCTGGGTGATTGGGCTTCCATGGGAGGATTGTCTCGTACCAGCCTTCTGGTGAGCGTGTTAATCGTTCTTTAAACTCTTCGAAAACGACTGTCTGGTCCTGGTCTGCTGAGTCACGCAATCCCAGAACGTCGAGTTTGCAAAGTTCTTCGTAATTAGACTGGGTTGTCTGTGTAAGCAACATGACGCTCTTATCAAATTCTTGGCCAGGTGACATGATAAACCAACCAAATTTCGTCAGTTCGGCAATGGGTGCGTTGTCCTCCCCGATGCGTGGTTTTGTTTCTGTTTTTATCCTTGCATACTCTCTGCTCCCGAGGATTACGTGTACTGGCAGTCTTGCTTTCGTGTCGTTGTCGTTGACATAAACACCTCTCAAGTGTGGATACTTGTCAGGAAGTTCGTGATAATTGGGGTTATCAATTGACAACAGTTCTGACCTGTTTATCTTGGTTGCTTTGACAAGAAGTGTAAATTGGTGGTTGACAGATTGGAGGCTCAAATCCTATACTTCAAATGCCGCGACCTTGGTTGACATCAACATATCAATTGACTTTGTTCGGACTGCAGAGGGTTTCACGCAAAGAAGGTCGATCAATTTTGCTGACACGTATGAGCTACGCGCTCCGGAGTCAATTAGCACTCGGCATTTGATTCCATTGACCTCTACTACGAGAACCGGGAACGACCCTTCTCCAACTTGGTTTGTAGTTAAGGCGACCCCTGTCATAGGAGTTGGCTGATTAGTTTCTTGTCTGGGTGCATCACAAATGGACGTGTGGTGATGCTTGTGGCATTGTTGACAGACGGATTTGCTAGGACAGAAGGCCGCTTCTACTTCTATCTGCATTTGATTTAGTTCTTTACTGAGGGACCACAGGGTGGACAAATGTCTTTTGATCGCTTCTGACTTCCCTGTTTCTACGATGGTGTTCGTTTTACCAATGCTCATTTTAAGCTGTGTTACTTTGATATCTAGATTCGCTTCAGTCGCTTCCATCTCCGCAATCTTCGCACGGGCGGAAAATCAGGACTAAAATTATACTCACAACAGTTGTCCTTGTCCTTCTCCATCCCGTCGGAGGTGCCACGTTGCGTAAACTTTGCCCCGTTTTCAAGGGATAACCGGTCTTCTAACATACTGGACTCAATCAACGGACTCGACTGAGTTTAACTGTTTAATTGTTCTCGCGTATTCACTCGGTTACAGCATGCGTGTAAAGAGCTACTCTGGAAACTTGAAACGAGATCCTAATTCTTATACTACATTCTCTACATGTATATATATATATATATATATATATTTTTAAAGTTATTTATTTTCTCACTACCCAATCACATTGAGTACAACTCTCTAACTGTTCAATTTACGCGATTGTACATTCTTATATCAGCTCTAGTCTTAGTTTTTTGGTTACACAGGAATTTCCGGTCATTGTTGACTCTTACTGGTTCAATCACATGTACAATACAATGGTGTCAAGTTCGCCACGCCCTATAGTCACGCGACTTGATAACAATACGTTTCCGACACTCTCCCCTCGTATGGTTCGCTATCGAAGCATATGTCATAATATTTAAACCTATTTGAATCATGCGAGCGGTAACAAAAC
This sequence comes from Pocillopora verrucosa, assembly GCF_036669915.1. Classification (NCBI taxonomy): domain Eukaryota; kingdom Metazoa; phylum Cnidaria; class Anthozoa; order Scleractinia; family Pocilloporidae; genus Pocillopora; species Pocillopora verrucosa. The sequence goes on along the minus strand of NC_089318.1, from coordinate 8,591,419 downwards.
GATAATCAGTATAAAACTTTCCTCGATCAACGTTACTTCCTATAAACGATTTCAGTGTTCACAGTTCAGGCCTTATACTGATGTTCTCAAACAAAATAATTATTTGTCCACTTCTCATGGATCAGTTTTCACGAAGCACTAATTACTGTTCGCATCTCACATTGTTAATCATCCGCAACTTGTTTGATTTACTGTTCATAGTTCACATTGTTCAACATCTGCAACTTGTTTCATTTGCAACCTTGCTGCTGCTGCTGCGTCTCTTCTAGGGCGGAAATCCTGAGCCTGTGGGTTTAAGCATGGATCTGCCACTTGAGTGCTGACGTCACACTCAAGTTCCAATGGGTACAAATGTTGTACTGGTCGTTCCAGCATGCTTTTGGCAGTTTTAAGTTGGACTGCGCGTATGACGCCGTCATTGCCAGGGTAAACTTCATTCACTATGGCCAGCGGCCATGTTCCACGATTCTTGCTGTCAGTTTTCACTATGACAACGTCTCCTTTCTTAGGTTGGAACTTGCTCACTGTGTGCGTCAGGTTGTGTCTTTCTCTTAGTGCTGTAAGGTATTCTCTTTGCCATTGACTCCACATTTTGTCCTTACAGGTTCGCAAATACTTTGCACGTCTCCTGATGTCTTGGTCTGTTATTTTCCAGGTCTCCTCTTCCGGTAACTGGTTTGTTCGCTGGTACAAGAAGGTTGAAGGCGTTAAGATTGGTAACTCAACGTCATCTTCCGCATAGCTCAATGGGCGGCGATTAATCTGCGTTTCAACGTCGAGTAGCACCTCACTTAGCTCAGGCCAGGTTAGAGTAGCTCCACCAATAGTTTTGTACAGGGAGGATTTCACGACTCCAATTAATCTCTCGAACTGACCCCCCCACCAAGGGGCGCGGCTCAAGTTGAATTTCCAGGTAATTTCGTGTTGTTCAAGAAGACCCTGGAGACGCTCATCTTTCCGTAACTGCCGTAGCCATTTCTCGGCTTTGATGAAGGTACCGCCATTATCTGAGTAGATGACCCGTGGTCATCCACGACGAGCCATGAAACGCTTGAGACAAGTAATGAAGTTGTCTGTCTCCAGGCTGGCCATTAACTCTAGGTGTATAGCCCTTGAAAGGCTGCAAGTGAAGATAGCCAGATAGGAATTTCCTTGACTTTTCTTTCCCTGTTTGTACTTCACTGGTCCAGCGAAATCTTTGCCGATGATTTCAAATGCCACGCCGACTGTGGTCTGATCTTCCGGTAACTGACCAGGAATTGGGTTTCTTGCTGGAGTTGCATTGAATCTCTTACAACCATAGCACTTGCTTCGGACCGACTTGACCAAACTTCGAAGTTTCAGTATCCAGTACCTCTCTCTTACTGCTGCCATTGTCAGCGCGACTCCCCCATGCAGTGTCTCGCAATGAACTTGTTGGACCAGTTTTTCTGTAAACTTTTCACTGTTGGGTAGGTATATCGGAGTTTGCCCCTGTATCTGGCCGTGGCATGTCATCACTCCCTCTGCATTGGGTTTCAGGTTAAGTTGACTGCTAATCTGAGGGTAACCCGTGGTTTCTCTGTCTCGCCGTTGGACTCGCTTAATCCACCATCCACGTACATCTTCTATTTCATCAGTTAGTAGAGGCCCGAGTTTCTTGTCTTTATGTTTGCAGTTATGAATGAATCTCTTTAACCACGCGCCGACTCTCAAGGTCCTTCGCAAACTAGTGCATTCCAGGAGTTCATCGAATTCGTCTGGTTCTGATTTGGTTTTTGCTAGGTTGAGCACTTCCCTAATGACTTTGGCCTCAACTTCTGATGCTGGTGAGGATCGAGTGACTGGGTTGATTGGCCACTTGGAGTTGTCTTGAAGCCACTCCGGTCCCTGTTGCCAAAGTGCTGAGTGTACTGGGGCGCCTCTGCTCGCCAGGTCTGCTGGGTTTTCATCAGTGGGCACATACCTCCACTCAACCTCATTGTGTAGTTGTATCTTGGCAACTCGATTCGTGACAAACTGTTTATACTGGCCATTTCCCTTGATCCAATGAAGTGCGACGGTGCTGTCTAACCATCCGAACATCTTTGGGGAGGGAACGTTGTCTAGGGCGTTGCGTACGTTTACTAATAGATTGGTAGCCATGTGCGCTGCAATCAACTCTAGGCGCGGAATAGTCAGTCCCTGTTTGGCAAGTCGACTCTTGGCGACCACTAATCATTGAGTGTTGCCTGATGATTGACGTACAACTGCATAAACTGCCGCTCCTACTCCTCGTTCTGACGCGTCCCCAAAAGAGTGTAGTTCCACTTCTTGTAATGCTTCTTGATAACTTGCTATCGATCGCGGTACTTGCTGTTCACAAGGTAATTGTTGCTCCCATTTTTTCCAACGGTGTAGGAGCTCTCCGTTGATCTTCGTATCCCATTGTACTTTGGCCTCACACAACTCGCGATAAATCTGCTTAGCGGTGAGAGTTAACGGTGCAATCAGGCCTAAGGGATCATAAATCTTGGCCATCTTTCCCAGAATGCCTCGCTTGGTTGGCTGGGTTTCTTCTTCGGGTATTACTATCGCCAAAGTGTCTTGCTCTTTGTCCCACTTGAGTCCCAACATCTTTGATTCACTGGGTTTCACATTTAGTTGTTGTTTAGCAAATGACTGTTCTTCAGGACTGACGGTCAGGTTTGTATCTTCCTCTAGCTGTTTGACGTTGGAATGCCACTTGTGGAGTTGGAACGTTGCGTCGCTGAATATTTGAATGGCTTTATCTTTGCGCTGCTGGGCCTGGCTTGTATTTCGTCCACCTGTTAGTAAATCATCAACATATAAACTGCGTTGAAGCTCTGCGACTATCTCTGGTTCCCGTTCTTCCCATGCATCCAAGTGGGCTTCTATTACGCCACCGAGCAGAAAGGGTGATGGGGCTAGACCGAACAGCGCACATGTGAAACGTAGTGTCTCTAGCTTTCCATGTTCACTTTTCCTCCAATGAAATCTTATTGCATCACGTTCACACTCCCGGATGCGTATTTGTAAGAAGGCCTTCTGGATGTCTGCAGTTACAGCTATGGGGTATGCTCTCTGTCTCACTAGTATGTCCCAAAGCTTGTTTTGCAATGGAGGGCCAGGATAAAGGCACTCGTTCAGCGACGGTGACTCTGGCGTTGCTCTTGCTGAAGCATCATAAACTATGCGCATTTTGGTTGTTTCAGCCGTTTGTCTAATCACTGCTTTGTGTGGAATGTAAAATTCCTTCCCCACGACTTCTACTGGTGCGACTTCAACTACGTTGTTCTGGAGTTGCTCTCTTATTATGCCATCGTATTCCCCGGTCAGATTACTGCGCTGCAGTTTCCTGGTCAAACTTGACAGGCGTCGTAAGCTTCCTTGTTTGTTTGTTGGTAGTTCTGGATGATTTCCTCGCCATGGTAGTCCAGTTTCATACCATCCTTCCGGTGAGCGTTGAAGTTGTTCCTTGAATTCTGCGTGCACAAAGCTCTGGTCATGCTCTGGTGTGTCTGCAAGCCCCAGTATGTCAAGCCTGCATAAGTCCTCATAGTCACTCTGTGATGTTTGGGTCAGCAGCATCATGTTGTGGTCAAATTCTGATCCTGGGCTCGTAATAAACCATCCCAGTTTAGTTTTCTCTTCCACCGGCTCTCCATCCTGTCCAATTTGCGGCTTTGTCTCCGTTTTTACGCGTGCATATTCCCCGCTTCCTAGTACGACGTGTTTAGGAAGTTGGTCCTTCGTGTCAAGGTCTGTGATTTTGACTCCCTTTAAATGTGGGTACTTGTGTACCAGTGTTCCGTACTTTGGATTTTCAATCGATAATAGCTCTGCTTTGTTGACCTTCGTTAGCTTCACAGGCATCTGATAATTTCCGTCTAAGGATTCCACGACGGTGTCGTACACTTCTAGTTTGGTTACTTTCGAGCTGATTAGCATATCCACACGTCTTGTTTTCGTTTCACTTGGCTTTTTCTTTAGAAGATCCAACAGCTTTGCAGATGCATATGAACTCCCCGCTCCTGTATCTATCAACGCGCGACAGGTAATACCATCGACCTTTACTGTTAATACTGGCATGATTCCTTCATTGTTCTCACTGGCTGTCATCAACGTCTGCTTCCCGCTGTCTGTTTGTTCACGATCACATATCGAGGAGTGATGACGTTTGTGGCAATGTAAACATGTTTTCTTGCTGAAACACTCTGCGGCGCAGTGATTTGGTGTTGCGCAATTAAAACACAGCTTCTTTTTTGCGAGAAATTGCTTCCGTTGGTCCACGGTTGAGATTTTCTGGCATTCAGACGATCTATGCGTCGCATCACTGCAATAAACGCACTTGTTTGGCTTACCCTCGCCACCTCGTGCTTGGAAGAGCTTATTCGAGCGGTCACGTTTCGAATTAAATTGCTCTGACGTCTCTCGTTCTTCAACTGGGTTTCTTTTCGTCCACAGTCTCACTGTCTCTGACAACTGGGGGAAATTCCACTTCTCCCACTCTGGATCCATTTGTACTAGGTCTCCCCGAATCGCTGGAAGTTTATCCCGTGTAATGGGCACGTTTCCGTTAACCTCACTCAGTTTATTCATCGTTTCTAACGCTTGTACACAGTACGTCAATGTCTCACTAAACTCACTTATCCTCCTAGGGTTGGCGCTTGTGATGATGGTGAAGGCCATTATTTCTTTTATGTACGCCTTCGTTATTTCGGATTCCTTTCCATAGTTGCTTAATAGTATCAACTTGGCTCTATTGTAGCCCTCAGATGTAAACGGCAAGGCTTCCACAGAGGTTTTTACTTTCGGTCCCAGTAGCCCACACAAATAGGTAAATTTGTTGATGGGTGCCACTTCTGCTTTATCTATCGTTTCTGTCAACTGGCCCCAGAACCTCGGCCAATCCAAGTAAGAACCTTCGAACATTTTTATCTCAATCTTCGGTAGCTTCGCTTGCGTTGTTTGTTTGGGTGACCCGCCCCCTTCGTGGCTCTCTTGCGTAGCAAGGTCGTTTTGGAGTTTCATCTTTTGTTCTTGCAGCTTCAACTCGAACTTGAGTTGTTCCTCGCGCGCGTTTGTCTCTTCCTGGCGTCTTCTTTCTTCGAGCCATTTGCGAAGCTTCCCGACCTCTTCTTTCATTAGTTGATGGTCAATCTCGGCATTCCACGTGGCTATGTCACCAAGATCTTCTTCTGCTTCGATTTTTAACGCTTCCAAAGCGCGCTTCAGTTCATCCGCCTCGGATATTGTAGACCGCAACGCTCCCGTGTGTCTCTCGATAGCCTCTACAGATCCTTAATCAAGCACTTGTTGTGTTCGCTTGGCATGGATTCCCAGTTGTGTAAGCTTCGTTTGCAGTTTTCCCTTCGCGTTTTCCATTGCCGTCGGTTGCGTAGCTTTAAAGAAAATTCAGGACTAAATTATACTCACAGCCAAAGTTGATAGCGGTCCCGTCGGAGGTGCCACGTTTGGAGAATGTCCCCCTTTCCTCCAGTTCTCTCCAAAAGTCACAATATGTTTTAAAGTTATTTATTTTCTCACTACCCGATCACATTGAGTACAACTCTCTAACTGTTCAATTTACGCGATTGTACATTCTTATATCAGCTCTAGTCTTAGTTTTTTGGTTACACAGGAATTTCCGGTCATTGTTGACTCTTACTGGTTCAATCACATGTACAATACAATGGTGTCAAGTTCGCCACGCCCTATAGTCACGCGACTTGATAACAATACGTTTCCGACACTTATATATTAATATATATATATATATATTAATATATATATATTATATGTATGTATGTATGTATGTATGTATGTATAAATACATGATTTTCTTCTTTTAATTACGTGACCATTGGGGGGAGGGGGGGGAGATCGGACCACAAGGTCAGAGTTAAAGAAAATAGAATCAATGAACAATATTTGTCTCTATAAATATTTGTTGTCACAAGCAAACCCAAAACTCGCTGTCTGACGAGTGCTTAGGTGTGAAACTCTGAGTAACAGAGAGTCAATGCATCCTCTTTGATTCTTTCACTTATATATATATATATATATATATATATATATATATCCCTTTCCCGTCTGACCGAGCCATATGGCACTTTACATAATAGTAAATTCTTACCGATAAAAATGCTTATTTTCATTGTTTCCTCTAGCCTATTGTGTTTAAACCAATAGGGTTAGAGTAGAAGCTCAGTTCAAGCCAACTTTCAGGGGTGGTGTTCATATGAATTTATTGAGAAATTGCGAGTTGAAATTTTTTTGTGAAGTTTGAAAATGGTGGCGCTTTTCGATTCAGATAGGGAGGAAGAAGAGTTCATTGGCTTCACTCTTGAACCGGGGTTTGAAAGAAATAATCCTGAGTTAGAATCTGACATTTCTGTTTCCTCAGTTGACATGGAGGATTTGTCAGATCTCGATCTTAGCGATCAGGAAAGTGGCGAAGAAGATGAACAAGAGTGGAATGACAATCCTGGTCCAGTTGTTGTGAATCCGTTCGTCGCAAATACTGGCCTGGTCAGGGACGTTTGAGGTTATTCTACCATAAACTTTTTTATCTAATGTTTAAGGACAGCAATTTTGACAAAATTGCAGAGGAAACGAATCGTTATGTGCGGCAAGTGATGGACACAAAACCGGACCCTGCTTGGCGTGAAACCGAAGAAGTGAAGGCATTCTTCACACTGAATATCCTGTTTGGGATTAAACAATTGCCCGAAGTGTACTCATACTGGTCCAAAAATCAGCTTCTCGGAGTCCCAAAAGTGCAAAATATTTTTCTGAGGAATCGTTTTGCCAAAATATCGCAATATCTAAACAATAAGAGAAAAGAATTGACACGTGGGCACGCAAACCATGACAAATTGTTCAAAGTGTGACCTCTTCTCGATTCTGTTGTAGAGGCTATTAAAAGCGAGTACAGGCCGTGGAAAAAATGTTTCGATCGACGAGGCAATGATTCCTTTTAAAGGAAGACTTTCCCTTAAACAGCACATGCCCTTAAAACCGGTGAAGAGGGGAATCAAAGTGTGGGAGTGTGCAGATTCATTGAATGGCTTCGTTTGCGATTTGGAGGTCTACACGAGAAAACAACGCAATGGTAATCTTGAACAAGGACTTGGACACCGCATTGTCCGCCATCTTACTCGACCCTTGGTAGGCAACAATCACCATGTTTTTGTCGATAATTTTTTCAATTCTCTTGCTCTCGTGGAAGATTTGCTTCGAGATCAAATTTATATCTGCGGAACCATCCATAAAAATCGACAAGGCATCCCACGTGCAATCACCCCTTCGACTCAGAGTCAAGCGACGTCGTTGAGGAGAGTTGTCATTCCTTCGCAAAGATAACATTGTCGTTACTGTATGGAAAGATAAAGAATTTTTTCACCCCAAAATATACAAGAAAGAAAAATTTATAATAATAGTACTGACAATGATAGGGGTGCTGGCTGCCCGAAATAACCTAAGAGTTAAAAATGCCAGGCAGCCAGTTGAAAGAAAAGATGTTTAAATGTCTAGGTCAGGGACACAAAATCAAAGAGATACCGAAACGCACACAAAAGCTAACTACCAGTATATTAAAGAGACTAAAATTCATACATTGCAAATCAGTATTATTTCCATTTTAAAGTTACACAGACAATACAGATGTCTAGTAATCTTTGATAAATTGCTGCTTTACTTTCTTTTTAAACAAAGACAATGAAGATAATTTTATATCTTCGTCAATGGAATTCCATACTGATGGACCTTGAAATCTGATATTGAATATGCCATAATTTGTTCTTGCTTTTGGAAGATAATAATACTGTTTTGCACCAAGCCTTCTATGATAGGTATGGATATGCGAAATTTTACTGAAAAAAGAACTAAAGATTAATGGCAATAATTGATTATGATATTTATACATAAAGATTGCTAAGTGAATGGTTACTAGGTCTAGGAATTTTATACTTTCAAGAGATTTAAAGGACTAGAGTGCTCATCAAATCTAGAAAAGGTAATTAATCGCATAGCTCTTTTTTGTAAAATGAATATTGGTTGAAGAGTGGTCTTATAGGTATTTCCCCAGATAATTATTCCATAGGTCAAAAAAGCTTGCAAATCTCCTTCACATCAAAAGTGGCGAGACAGCATTGAAAAGGAACTACAAGATATGTTTCGCAGGGTAGATCAAAGAACAGCTTTTCTTAGAAATGGATAGATAATATCACAGAAGGTATGAAATGCTTGTAAGGATGACAAAGACACGTGATTTAAATTGTAACAATTTAAATTGTTTTATTTAAAAATAATAAAAAGGGAACAACACGCTAAAGTCTCTTGGCTTGAATGTCTCTCATGAAGTGTTTCAATGTTTAAAATGTCTTGTGCATTGAATCCTGTAAACTGGGCATATCCGTAGGGATACAATTTAAATGTTCCTACATGAGGTACCCGCTTGTCAAATTAGGTAATCACCTAAGGGAATTTCTGTTTGACCTGGCTTCCACGTGTAAATGATCGAGTCTGTATCACAATATAAGACTCAATCGCCCAACACCTCCCAAGATTCATAGAGCTTAAGACGGGCCTGACAGGTGGTAAAGGCTGCCATGAATATGTTGGTTTTGGACCCCTTTACTGCATCCTCCTCTATCTTCTTATACGCCAATCCAATCACATCAGCACTCAAAACGTGTATGTCTGATATTTCAATCATCATGTCATTTAAATGATCAATCAGCTCGTGTTGTTCTATGATTTGCATCATTTTCACCTTGTTCATTTGTTCGCCAAACTTGCCCCTAAAGGAGTTCAGCATCAGTTTGGCAGTGGCCTTTCTTCCTCGATTTTTCTCGATGTGCTGGGTGTCTAAGTCTATCCCCTCTCTTGCCTTGTAATTTTTAACATAATCCTCTTTTTGCACATCCATTTGTGCCCTGCTGGGGTAACCACTACTTCCTTGTTTTATCTTCAACCATGTGTCTATCTACGGGGTAAACAGACCTTGCTTTCTTTGGTCTGGTGGGAAATGCCATGCTTCTTGTATGCAAAGAACCTGGTACCCTTTTTCAACAGCTTTTATGATTTCGGGCGTACACCAAGTACCAGTGAGCATGCAATCCTTTCACACCATGACTATAATAATTTCTTCACAACATCGTTTTGGCAATTTCATCTTCCACACATTTTCGACATAACGGAAACATCAGTTTTCCATGTCGAAGGGGCAACACGGGATTGTATAAATTATAGGGCAGTAAAACGTCGACCATCAAGATACTGTAGTAGGTGGCTGGATCTTGGTCGTATTCCAAAAAATTTCAGGGTGACCCATGGGATAGGTGCCGTATGTGTTTATGCAGGGATATTATGAGGTGATGTCGATGTATCTGATTTGCTCACCTTTATCTGTGTTGGCCTTGTAATAAAGCAACACCACCCCAGTTCGACCTCCAAAGATGGTATCTCTCGGATTTGAACTGTGGTACAAGATTGATTTCCTTGATAAAATCTTGAATTTTCTTTGAGGCCTTTTTCTGCTCCTTCCATTGATATTCCCAGATTTGAACCACTTTATACCCCATCTGTTGGAGTGTCTGACATTTGTCTCCCATCTGCTGACATAAGGCTTCCATTGTGTAGCTGCCTGATGAAAACGCCATTTTCTTGCGGTCTTTATGACAACGTCTGCACCCGTGAAACAAACAGCCATGAAATTCATACACAGTGTTTTGTGTGGCTATCAAAACCATTGACATGGTATGCCTCAGGCCCTGCAGGTATCAACTTCTCCCCACCATTACGAACATGTTCAATACGTGGGCTATCTTATTCAAGCTGATGTTCCTGCCACTTCAACCATTCTAATGCAACGGCTGATTGATTGACTTGTGCCCCACGCCATCCTCTTACAGGTTCAACAGCCACAGTGTCCTTGGAAAGATGTTTTTTACGCCAATATCTGTTGCATGCTGGCGCAATCGTGGCACATTTTTCCATGGGATGAAACCCTGACATGGACTGGAATTCATTTACAAATTTAAGACAACCAGCTTCAAGAAGGGTGACATCTGATTGGCAGTAGGCTATGAGTTCTTGTTTGAGATCAAATGGGTCTCGCTTTTTCACTTGTTCTTCATACCAGACTTGAAATTCTTCTTTTTTAGAATTGGACATACTTTCTGGGTCGTAATAGGAGGCTGCTGGCAGGGCTCCCACATAGTCTTGATGGTTGGGTGTGTGGAACAGGTGAGGAAAGAAACCTTTCTTGAGTACCGTGAGACCAAAGGTACTGGTAAAGGCTGAGAGTGACATTGGGAGGAAGCTGAACAAATCTTTGAACGTGATTTGACCCACTTTGAAGGATAACCATTTAGTAACTATGGTGATGATGTCCTTGATTTTTCTTCCTTTACCAATTGATGTTGTAGAAACATAGAACATAACATTGTACCCCTTTAAATTGTGGAAAATGCATATCACCTCGCGTGGGTGGCCACCATGAGGCCACCATGAGGCCACCCTCAAGCAGACATGAACTCCATCCCAAGGCAATAATATTGGAAAAGAAATTACTAATGCGTTAGAAAATTACTAATGCATCAAAAAAATGTTTTGTAAAGTAGAAGAAATCATGAAGAATTCAGAACGCTTTGAAAACTACATGATACCATGGCCAATAAATTGAATTCAGGAAAGTCGTTTCAATCCTCTTCTAAGGTTACAGCTGACCTTACCTTTATTTAAATGCCTAAAGGTGGTAAAAGTGTTAGACAAAAAGCACTAGTGGGAAAGCGATTCATGGCAGAAGTTTTAAAAAGAAGCATTCCGTGATTCAGATTAAAAATTCAGATGAATTGTGTTTTGCAAGAGCCATTTGTGTCGCAAAAGCATGGATCCTTAAAGATGAGGTGTATCAGAGTCATCGTGTTTCTGAAGCAAGAGGCGGATAATATGGGGTGCTTTTGGGCCTACAAATACCATCATGTAGAGGTAGGAAGTTGCCACCACTTTCAATTGGTAGTCTGGTGCAAGGAGGTCTTGAAAGTTTTTCAATTCTTCGTGCCTGCATGCCCCCAAAGATACCCCCGCATCTTCATGGGTTTGATGAGCCATTCATGATTGAACAGGCTCACATCTTTTTACATTCTCGTAATCGATTTTCGAGTTCATCATAATGTTGATTTAATAGGTCATCCGAGATACTATCCTCCACATCATCATACCTTCTTTTTGCCATCATTGAATAAGCCAGTAGCATCCAGAAATCGGTGATAACCCACCAAGTCTTTTTGACCATTAGCCGTGTTGAGTTCCAAAGTCTCATAAGGGTATTCCTCTCCATTCACAATTTGTTTCATGTATTCCACCCCAATTTTTCCAAACGCCAAGGGGTCTTCGTTGTATTGACCATTGAATGCAGTAGTTTTCAGAATACCAATGATGACTCTTTGGGGCACCTTTCCATTGAATGGCTCGTTGATTTCCTTAGAAGTGGTCCCATTATCCAGGGGAAACTGTCTCATCTCGGTACGGATCATGGGATACTTGGCTGGGGTTTTGGTCATCATACTTATCATGCTCATGTAGACGGCTGGGTTTAGGGACACCAGACAGAGAAAGAAGGTAAGTTTAATATCCTCTGGGTTGACTCAGACTTCCTCACTGGGTGGATTAGCTTCTCCATTCATGAACAAAGCTGCTGGATTCAGATAAAATTCCAATTCCAAAAGAGTTTTGGGGACGATCCATTTTCCATTTTCCTTGGTGAAACACGTCTATAACTGGTTTCATTCTCAAGATTCTCCTCTTTCCTCCTGCATAGTAATCTGTTGCATCTGCTCTCTGTTTCTTGATGCTGTCTTGATGATTTGTAAAAAGAGCTATATACGCGGCATCATCCATCGTGACAGTTGCAGCAGTGTAGGTTACAGGAGAATCAATTTCATTTCGCCGTCTAGCTGGTTTGAGTATCGTCTCTCCATCATTCCTGTCATAATTAAGGATCGTCTGTATGAAAGCTTTAAGATGGTACATGTTTTCTTGTCGGGTGAGTAGGGTGCCATCAGCTCTGAAATTGATTTGCTTGAAGAGGGTGTGTGCAATATTGTTGGCTGGTGAAGTCATCATACCCACATTGTATGCGCGTGCTGTGAGATTGGCATTTTCTGTGGTTTTGAAACCCAAATCCAGTTGGACAAAACTTCTCGAAAGATCAATGGGATCTGATTGTCGTTCCACGTACACTTGGATAGGAGTAATACTAGAAGTCTGAGGTGGTATTTTGACATATCAGTATTTTACCATAGAAAGATCTGTAGGTGGTATTCTAAAGAGATCTAGACTTGAATTCTGCTCTGCCCCTTTGATAGACATGGTGATGTGTCTGTTTCAACGTCTTCTGCGTTATGCACACGTCACGTTCCTATTTTCTTTATATGACTTGTGAGAAATCCTCCTCGTTGTTGTTGTTTTCTTTTTCTCCATTTATACCTTTTTAAGGTGGAAGACACAGGATTCGTCGGTGATGCTGTGCCTACACCAATGATAGGATCACTTTGACATACGGTACTGATGTGGACCATGTTTTATTCTACAAAAATATCGTTCAACCTCTTGGCAACTTTTCTCTTTAACTCGCTCTTAAGCGCTTGGGATGCCCCTCTCTTTATACCACGCGGCACTTCCAATAACAAATGCTTTTTGACACTGCTTTTAAGGCCTCCTAGTACACCTTTCATAAAATCTTTAGCCATGTCTTTGACTTCGGCACCTATTTGAGGATCACCCCAGGATCCAATAAAAGGTGGTGGGGCATAAGGTGAGGGGGTCTGCCAGCACTTGAAACCACCACCTCCTTGTTCATTTGGCACATGCACTTTACAGGTCGTTACCATTCCAGGTACGACTTTACAAACTTGAAACACTTCTTCCTTCCATCCTGGTAGATACCCTTTCTTAAATGGTCTAAACTTTTTATTCAATCGGACTTTATCGCCTACTTTAAATGCAGGTTTCTTTTTCTTCTTAGTCTGATATTTCCCATACAAATTGTTCCACACTTCTTTGGCATTGGATGTGGTGACTTTAGCTGGTGTGGTTTTAATACTCCTGTGATAGGTGCGATTGTATTGATTGTCAAGTTTGGGCAATATGTCTACATATTTGAGTGTATTGGCAGCCGTGAAATAGGGATACAATTTCGATTTAAGGGTTCTATTAAATCATTCGACGATACTGGCTTTCTCATCTCCATGGGTAGAAAATTGATGAATCTCCTGTGTTTTCATCAATGTTTGAAAGGTCTGCTCGTAAAATTCTTTGCTTGCATCTGTCTGTAACGTCTGAGGTTTCCTTCCTTTGGCTTCCTTGATTATTTTTGCAAACATATCCGTCACATCTTTTCCTGTTTTCTTTTTAATCGGCCGGGCCCGCGTGTATTTGGAAAAAGCATCGTTCACGACCAATATGTATCGGTATCCCTTGTTGTGTTTGGATATGGTCTGTACTTCAATTAAATCTGCTACCCATTGTTGATCAATGATGAACACCACCTAAGTTAAAAATTCTCCTCGTTGACGTCTGGGTTTGTGAAGCGTGTACGCCAATTTTTTCTCTAATTCTTTTTTACCTTGAAAAATAGAGATCTTTTGAGCTTTGGCATACGGTGCCACACCACCGAAACTACCGATGACACCGGGTTTGTCATACAAGTCGTGTGATCCTCTCTCTTTTGTTTAACAACATACTTGCTGCGTAAGCTAATTTATTTGTAAGAGAGGGGCCTCGACGAAGAATTCTCTTAACCATACTCACAGAAGCACCCCCACCTTTTCTTCTTTTAATCACTGACCGTCTTACACACCTCGTGATTGACAGAGAAAAATGACACAGTGTTTTTGGTGATACAACTATTATTTATTTATCCATACTATCTTCTAGAAACTGTACATCACAAGTCTTTATCCGACAATCCTAAGCGTCCAGCTAATTTTCTAAACTTAGGTATACCGATTGACCAAGCAATTTCGGCATGATCGTGCAGAGACATGTATCTAGCTTTGTGTTTCTACCCATCAACTGTGCGATTTCAAGATGGTCTGTACTTATCCCATCAACAAAAAATTAAAAAAACTTGGAGTTACTGCTACAAAACATGTGTATTTTTACATCTGCTAAAAGAAAAGTCTGAATGAACGCTATGTGTTTACATTGACAGTCACATAGGGTTTGACTAACTGTACTACCCATAAAACGGTGTTCTGGTTTCATATAATCCACAGCCATTCGTGGCTCATTCACATCAAACTAGGGTGGTTCTCCTACAAAATTGTCATGCAACGGTGTAGCAGGAACATTATCTTTACATCGGAAATCAGGATCATTCACAGGCAGCGCATCAATGACAATAGTACCCTTCAACTTATACTTGGCTTCTGTTTTCTTCTTGTTTTCTTTTTTGACATAAGGATTATTCCTCTTGGTATTTGACGACATCTTGTTCCTTGCTTGCTTGCTCACCACTCTACAAGAGAAAATAGTGAGTTTCCTTAAAAATCTGCTCTACTTTTATACATCTTAGATGTATTGTCTTTGAATTCTACCTGCTCATTGGTTACAGACTGTAGAACTTTGGTCCTGTACGATTTAGCAAAATCTTCTCATTGGCTACAACCTGTAGAATTTTTTTTAGTTCTCTATAGATTAGGGCAGCCTCGGACAGCCTTCATGTAATCCCCTAGAGGTTAGGGCAGCCTTGGGCAGCCTCAGGCAGCCTTGAACAGCCATCTTTGTCAGACATCTTACACTGCGCATGCGTAAAGTGTTGTAGCATCTTCCTCATGGATGGGGAGTGAGGTCTTGACATACATTTACATGTACATACAACTATATGTTTCATTCCTCCAAGGGAAGCCGTTAGCTAATTTTTACCCCTCATACACGGAAAGCGCACTCCGACATCTGTCAGAAGGAGGTCATCTCGGTTAGATTTCCGATTACGAAATTCGAGCCCGCCCGATGTTGTCTTCGTGATGAAGGCCCTATTTAGCATATTAGACCCGCAAAACAGAGCAGAAACGAACACGTGCTTCGTTTTAGCTCATGACTTCGTATTAGCCTTAAGATATTTGCATTTTTTTCCGTTGCTTACCTATATTACAGACTCCAATAAATTTTTGCGATGCCTCCTTTTCACGGATGGCCGATTACAACTACAACATAGTAGCACCTCCACGAAATCTGTCAAAAGAAGGATGTTACAACACCAGAGGTCATCTCGGGTAGATTTCTGATGACGAAATTCGAGCTCACCCGATGTTGTCATGAAGGCCCTATTTCGCATTTTAGAGCCGCAAAATAGAGTAGAAAGGAACACTTCGTTTTCGCTCATGACTTTGTATTAGCGTTAAGATATTTGCATTTTTTTCCTTTGCTAACCTATATGACAGATTCCACAAAATACATTTGACGCCTCCTTTTCATGGATGGCCGATCACAACTACAACGTTATGACATCTTCATGAAATCTGTCAAAAGGAGGATTTTAAAACACCGGAAATCTTCTGGATTTCTGATGAAATAAATTTAACGCAGTTACGTTCAGAGTTTAAGCGATATATTGTTATTTCTAATATGGTAATTGATTAAAAAATTGTACATTACCTCGATTGGACGGAGATTAAGTTTGAATATAATGTAGCAGGCGATATTACTTTTGTCGACAAGAATAATCCGTGACTTGTCTCACCTATTACATTTTCTCTATCTGCGTTGTGCCATGATCATCAGTGAAAATATTCTACGATAATATTTTTTACAATATTTAGATGAGGATTTTCAATTCTCAACGCAAGAGTGTACTTAAGGAAAGATCTACAAGATAGAGTTTCTCATGAATACATTTTAAAAATTCTTTTAGCTGACTTCTACATAGATAAAAAAATTACTACACATATATATTTCACTTCGACGATTATCTTAATAAACAATTAATGGGAAGTTCTGAGAATCAGTTTTTAATACTACATAATAAATTAATGGTTATTTTTCTCTTCCTGCTTAAGGGCTCTTTCGCAGTTTGGACAACGCTAGTTTGCACTTGAATCTTCCAAAATAATTGTTGAAATGCATTTCCTGTGAAAAAACTCCTTGCAGCTACAACATTTCACACAACGAGAAGGAGACTTCGAGTCTGACTCTTCCCTCGGCCTTCTACACTCGCACATTACCGAGACCTCTTGAACAAAAAGTGGCCTCCTGTCTCGACACTCGGGTACTTTAGAGAGGGGAAAGGGGTCGAATGATCCACTCTCCAGGCTCTTTAAAAGATGTTGTCTTATCAGCTTCCTGTCAAATGTCAGATTAGAAGGATTGAGGCCATGTAGTAGCGAAACCAGAAAAGCAATAGCATAAACTCCACAGTCATCGGAATTGTTCTGGTGTTGCACATTTGGTACAATGACCTTAAAACTGGTTCCTTCCTCGTATAATTGATGCAATCTGTTTCTGCATGAGGGCTGCAATTCTTCCCAAAAACAGGCTGTCGTACAGATAAACTACAGAAGGAGTGAAGCATCCTACAGTGGATACCAACACCCAATGACGGCTGCCAGTATTCAGGATTTGTGAAAATTGGCCTTTTTGAACAGAAAAATTAAAAATAGGCCCCAAAGTTGTATTTTCCAATCCACTTGCGTGAGGGCACTGTTCCCTCAGAACAGACTGAGCTGCACCTACAATATGGTCGGTGAGCCAGTCTCCAGTTGAAATGGTGCTAATGTGCTGTTCCGAGAGATGGAATTTACCGGCCTTTGTGGCGCTTCTGTGAGAGGTCTTTACAAATTCTGCTTCATCATCTTTTTTGCTTTGCTGGGCCAGGTTTGTGTTCGTTGTCGCGTTTACTGTAAGGATGATGCATGTGTTTGCACTGCGGGTTGTGCTCGAGGTTGTGTTAATGGAGGAGATGGTGTTTGCGTCTGCGGTGCTGGTGATGCATGTGGTCGTGTTTGGTGTGTAAGGGGTGCTTGCCTTTACAGTTTGATTGGCGTTTGAATTTGAACCATTAGAGTTATTTACGTTCACACTGCGGTTTATGTTTACTTGAGCCTCGGCACTTGAGTTGGCATTCTTGATGTGTGCGAGTTTCGGCTGTTTGGCAGGTTGGCGTTCTATATCGTTTAAGCTGACGTTATACCCCCTTTTCATGTTGTTTGCTCTTTCCCCTACACGTCCAGTGAAAGGATTTTTCTTCTGAGATACTGGCAGCCTTTTATAGTCTACTTTCTTTTTTTTCATCCTGCGCGAATTCTTTTTCATAGTAGACTTCAGGAGAGGAGCTTCCAGAATGATACCATCCTCCTTGGGGGCTGTTTTCTGCAGAAGGTCAAGACACTCTTCAAGCTTTTCCTGAACTTGCCTTAAACTCCCACCAACTGCCCACGCCTCTGCAGTGTAGGTCAGGTTTTTTATCTGACCCAATAGTTCACGACATTTTGCAGCATGGGTTCGGGGTCGTAAAGTCGATTGAGGTATATTTTCAAACTGCGACGATTGCTTCTGAAGATCGTGAACCTCGTCATGCACACATGGAGGTGATTCGACTACTTTCCCATCGGCAATACCGTCGTCTTCTTCCTTTTCACCAGCTAAGAGCACATCTCTATCGACACTGAAGAATGGGGAATCTCAATATTCTTTTGGAAGTCTATCAAACGACCATGACGGGACGTGCTGGAATACGGCAAAAAAATGTTTGCATGGCAGCCGTTGCCTCTCCCAATCAAAGCACTCAAAGCTTGGCTGCTTGGTCCCAAACATGACTTTGTACATCTTCTTCTCTTCGAGTCTACTTTGGCTTTTCACCAAAAACCCGCCATTCTCCATGTCAATAACTGTGACATTGCTACTTGGGATAGACTCCGCAAGAGATAGCCCGTCCATGGAATGTTTTATGATGTGGTGCAGTCGTTCTCTTAAATAGGAGGGGATGGCAGAGTTATAGCGTCGAAAACTTGCTTGAAGTTTTGTATTCAATTCCACATACCTGAGACACAAAAAGGCCATCCGAATGTTCCTTTTTACTCCATGGTAATGGTATTTGTATCACGCCTTTACAGACTGTCTCGCCTTCCACTTAGTCACTCTCTCATATTGAAAAATAACTTTCTTTTCCCTTTTTTTCTGTCCGTTAAAATTTATTAAAACAATAAAACATCTTTCTATTCATTCATTTATTCATTCATTACTAAATTTTCGGGCATTTCACACTGAAACCGAGACGTTTTATACCAAAGTGTACAAATAAACACAAAATGTTCCAAATATAGACAGCATGTGACTGAACACGGAAAGCAGGAATTACTTACTTGAGATACTTTTCAGGAAGGAACTCATCTATTAGCACTGAGAGCATCCCACTCAAGGTTCCTTGTTTGATTCCTGCTAGGTAATCGTACTTGAAAGCCTTATTCTGCCTTTCAACGCCATTGTTGGTATTGATAGTTGTAAGGAAGCGGTCTTTTCTGAACGCCCATACCCATTTCTATAAAAGAATTAAAAATTAGCTTTTCCAGCAAGAAATTCAAGAAAATATGATGGTAAGTATGCATATACCTTATGTTGAGGCAGCCATGTCTTTGTGATATAGTTACTTAAGTTGGTATTTGTCCTCCATTCTTCGCTATCCTGGAGGTCGCTCAATCTATGCCGATACTCTTCTTCCGTGCGGGCCTTAGCTATAGCTCGCAGCTTTGCAAGGACTTTTTGTTTTTCGTTCAATAGGCCATTGCTGGACTTTGAAAGCCACCTTTTCCATGCCTGCTCACGATGAAAGTCACAGATGTAGATCGCACTCTCTATTTTGTCATTGGAAAAAAAGGATGAAATGAATGACCTGTCGAGAATTTTATTGTAAACGTGATCATGGGAGTAGATTTTTGTCGTGTACTTTGTTTGTTTCAGAATCAAGACGTTCATTAGACGTATTAGATTTTAGAAGATGGTGACTGTGCTCGCATCTTTCTTTTATAAAACCATAAATGGTCATAAATTACGAATCCATAGATATCTATTTTCGCAGTGTGACACTGCTTTAAGAAAGAATCTTAATACCTGGAAATAACTTGCCAATTGCAGACATCTCCTCTTCTGAGAAATCCACCATAAAATATGAGGGGTTCCAGGTGGGGTTCCAAGACTTAATAATCGAGAGGGCTTCATAAATGGAATCTGACGTTTCGCTTTTGATGACGAAAGAGCCTACAATTTGATAATCGACGTTGGTCTTCATAACTACAAAGAAAAGAGGGAGGCTGTACTTCGTGGTCTTATAAGTAGCGTCTAGCATACTTATTTCATTTCCATAGCGTTCTAAAAGCCGTCGTTGATCTTTCGTCTGGTGTGCAAATAGGAACCCTTTAGTTGGCGTCTTCAATATGATATCTTCATCATCCTCCTCACCATCGCTACGACTGCTATCATCATCATCCCCATTTCGTTCCTCTCCCTCTTCGTTGTAAGTTACATAGGGCTGGAACTCAAAATAATCCTCAGGAGAAATCTCCCTCCAAAGCTTCACCTTTTCCTGAAGATCCTCCTGGTCAATTTTCGAGAACCTTTCTTTGACTAAGGATTTGTACATGTGACTTCTAATCGTAACTTTGGAGGGATAAAAGCGTCTGTTGGTCTTCAATGGCGCTTTTTTCCCTCGATATAATTCTCCTTGCACAAAGATCTTTAAATGTCGGCGTATCTCTTTCTCTGATCTTGCTCCAGCACATACGAGTTCTTGTATTTTTGCCACGAGCCTCTCATCTATGCACTGAAACAGACCTCCTACCTAAATTCAAAATTAATAAAGATATGAATGAATCAGAAATCAAGCGTAAAAAAAGTAAATAATGAGATTAAGAAAATCGAAAAATAATTCTTACGTACACGACTAAATGCAGTTTTTGACCCACTTATTTCTATGAGAAGGACCAGTTACGTAGCCCGCAACAAAAACTGTGACGACGGTAACTGGGTATTTAATTGTAAGAGCTTACTTCTCCAGTTGGGTGCACAGTGTGTTCATCGACTGAGGGAAAATGGATGTTAATCCACCTTTCAGTTTTTGCCGTTCCAGCATCTATGGCGTTGCGCAGCTTTTTGGAATGACTCTTACAGCGCCACTCCATCTTTTGCGAGATCTAGAGGTCAAAAGGAGGAACACAAATTGACGTTTTTGTGATGTCATTTATAGGTCGGCGTTTTCCTTGTTGTAATTACATTTTGCAATTTCTTTATTCCGACTTACCTTGTACTCCGGAAATTTGATGATTTCTCTCATGTGCGCTTGAGCGGGACAGTTGAGTTTTCTTGATTCTTGTAAAAGCTTACCAGCTCCGTTTCTTCGATAGGCGTGGTCACCGGCCTATGTTTTTGGAAAAAAGAAGTCTTGTAAATGAAAACTTTTGAAGCAGCGATATAACACCACGTTTCCACTGAAAGTTTCTTCCATGTTGGACATTGAAATATCCTATCCTATCGAGTCCTCTTTTCAGATCATTTACTCTCTTATCTTTAAGCAAGGAGGAGGAAACTCAAGGCTACTTGATCTTGACCTTTAGTTATTAATCAACGCAAAATAAAAAATCTGCAAAATCATTTAAATACAAATACTTTCAACGTACCGCTTGGTTTTTCCTTTTCTCGCTTAGATGTCTATCTACACCATGTTGACGATCGTATACTTTGTGATTTACCACGACAAATGGGACGTGATCAAATGGCAGACGACTATCCTCCCATAATACCTTGTGTTTTTTAGCTGCCAAGTCTATGTTACAAAAGAAATTTTTACAAATTTGAGAAGCATAGTCAACTTGTCACCCTTCCTTTAGACGATAATGTGTCAAAAAGGATCATGACATCGATAATCGCCGAATTCGGCACCTCACTCCATTTAATGTTCTAATTAAAGTTTATAATAGCCTTGTTCAACCACATTTTGATTATTGTAATGTAGTGTGGGGAAACTGTAACAAGGGCCTTTCTGAAAAACTGCAAAGGCTTCAAGATCGGGCAGCTCGCATTCTAATGTCTGCGAGCTATGATAGTAATTTAGATGATTTGTTCCGGGCACTAGGGTGGCGAAGACTTTACTATCAAAGATTGGAACAAAAATCTATCTTAATGTATAAAACTTTACATGGTATGACACCAGATTATCTGAGATCAAGATTTGTATATCGTGACAATATAAGTGCTTATATTGGAATAAGGAATACGGAAAACAAATTAGTTCTTCCACAACCTCGAACTGATTATCTTAAGAGAAGTTTTTTGTACAGCGGAGCTCACTTGTGGAACGACTTACCCTTAGACCTAAGACAAGCGTCTTCACTGACCGATTTCAAATCTAAATTAAGTCGCCACAGTTTAAAGTAATATCTCAATTTTAAGTAAATTTTAGACACGGCCTCCATGAAAAGCAGATTTTTTATTTGTTTCTTTTATTTGAATTGTTATTATTAGATTTTATTATAGTTAGGAAGATAGATATACCTTTATAGATAATTAACAACTGATGGAAATACCGTGTATAAATAAAGTTATCTTATCTTATCTTATCTTAATGATACCTAGTTACCTGTCACTTACGAGCATGCATAGGGCCCGTCAAATAAGTGAGATATCGTTCCTACAGTCAACTCTCATCTACCGCTCACCATCCCCCCTAAGTGCCTTTAGATCAAATCCCCCTACTTTATTCAAATGTCTACCAAGAAACATCAAGCCCAGGATATTACATGACGGAAAAAAAGCAATCGCATATGACAAGAAGATTGGCCTCTCACCTGTGTTTCCAAAACCTTTGTCAGTTGACTTGCTACAACAGAATTTGGTGACGGTGGCAGTTTCATATTCTCGAAGAATGAACTCTGCTGACCTGACATCCTTCACCAGACCTGACCTTTCAGACAACTTTCTCTCAAACAATGAACTCACTTCTTGAGAAGTTAATTTGCGTGCCATCATAGAATTGGAAATTTTTTTCAGAAAGCGAAATTATCGATTGGAATACGGCCAAACGCTGAATACGAATTGAGTGAGCAAACAGATACTTTGATATCTCGCACGATGACAAATTTCCCGCCTTTGCGAGTTTGGACTATTCAATTGTCTGGGAGTTAATCGACCGTATCATTCATCTTTCCTCTCCATTTCCGGTGTTTTAAAATCCTCCTTTTGACAGATTTCGTGGAGGTGTTACTATGTTGTAGTTGTAATCGGCCATCCTTGAAAAGGAGGCATCGCAAAAATTTTGTGGAGTCTGTAATAAAGGTAAGCAACGAAAAAAAAGCAATATCTTATGAGCTTACGAGCGAAAACGAAGCACGTGTTCGTTTCTACTCTGTTTTGCGGGTCTAATTTGCTAAATAGGGCCTTCATCGCGAAGACAACATCGGGCGAGCTCGGATTTCGTAATCGGAAATCTACCCGAGATGACCTCCTTCTGACGGATGTCGGAGTGTGCTTTCCCTCATACACCTACACGTTATGGATATATTAAACCGCCATCTTGAATGATGTCATGTTCGATGACGTCACCGCCGCCATCTGGAATCCTCCCTAAGGGACTTAGACGCCATCTTGAATCCTTTGTTCTTTATGCTAATTGATGGCGGCATCCCTTTGTTTCCTATGGAGACGCCGTATACTACTATGGAAACGCACGAGGATTTTGATGTGGCTGCGATATGTGATCCAGGCCTCGGAGCCATAGAGGAGAGTAGTGAGTGCAACAGCTCTGTAAACGCTGATCTGGTCTTTATTTTCAAGCTCTTTTTGTTCCACACATTCTCGTAGAGTCTACCAAAGGTAGTGTTCGCCTTTGCCAGTCTGTTGTCAATTTCCTTGTCGATCATGGCATCGGATGAGATGGTGCAGCTCAGGAAGGTGAATTGCTGAGCTGATTTCAGCTCTGTGTCGCCGAAGGTGATGGTGGGCGGGTGGTATTCTTCTTGGGGCATGGGCTGGTGAAGGACCTCTGTCTTCTTGAGGCTAACCTCAAGGCCAAAGAGCTGAGCAGCATCTGCAAAGGAGGTTTTGATTTGCTACAGAGCTCGTTCTGTGTGGGCAACAAGGGCAGCGTCATCTGGGGTCTGCCTTTCCTGGGTCTTGGTGTGGGCGTGCGGGCGCCATAGATTGAACAGACTGCCGTCCAGGTGGTACTGACGTAGACGCAATCCTCATCATCCAGGTCTTGAGTGGCGTGCTTAAGCATCATGCTGAAAAAGATGCTGAAGAGGGTTGGCGCAGGGACACAACCCTGCTTCACGCCATTGGATATGAGTAAGGGCTCTGACGGGTCTCTGTGGAGTCTGATTTAGCTGCGTTGGTCTTCGTGCAGTTAAAGCACCATGTTGGGGAATTTTCCGGGACAGCCAAGACGCCTAAGAATCCGCCATGGACCTTTCCTGCTGACTGTGTCAGGGCAACAAATGTTGCACACAGACCCTTGTTTTGTTCACGGCACTTCTTCTGGAGTTGACGGAGAATGAACACCATGTCCATTGTGCCTCTGTTGGCTCTGAAGCCACATTGATTCTATGGGAGATGTTCTTCGACGATGGATGGTACAAGCCTGTTAAGCAGTATTCTGGCAAGGACTTTACCAGCAAAGGACAGAAGGGTGATCCCCCAATAGTTGGAACAGTCAGATCTTTCTCCCTTGTTCTTGCACAGGGTGATGAGGACTGTGTCTCGAAGATCTTGCAGTAGCTTGTCCTGTTCCCAGCAGTAGATGAGGAGTTCATGGAGCTTGCGGTGTAGTAAAGGACCTCCATGCCTCCAGATCTCAGGTGGAATTCCATTTTAACTTCCTTTAAACAAAATATGCCAGCAGACTCAAAAAAGGCGTCTTTAAACGAGGGATAGTTTGAGTTTAAAAGCTCGTGTTTGTATTTCCGATTGATATAAAAGGTGTTTTGAAAACGCTCTAAAAACTGCTGTTGGATTTACCCCAATTATTTTTCGACCAATGTTTAGTCAAGTTGATTATGTTTTCCTGGAGTGTAGTTTCGTGGAGTTAAGTGATGTACCAAGGTGCTTTTTTTGTCCCTGAATTCAGCCTTCTTTCTTCAGCGTTAAGAGAGTTTGGTTGCTAACTAAAAAGGGAGTGCAAATCTGGCCAATGTATATCAGCTGAGGAAAATGCAAAAAAAAACTTGTTGGGGCCTCTTTATAAGCAATTATTGCCTTCAAGTCCTCTCTTACTTTATGCCAATATGCAGAACTTCCTGTTATATTACCTAAATACCTTCAAAGTTTTGACATAAATATATAAAAACAATGGGTATCAACCATATCGCTCAATTCATCAGGGGTGAGATGAGACTATCCAGGATTTTGCTTAAGAAAAATAATACTTTGCTGTAGAATTCTCTGTCTCTATCATATTTAAGGCCCAAAACTTAGGATGAGTAGCAAACCTTTAAACCCACTTATTATCAATATATTGAGCAAACTTTGTAAGTTATTGCACTCTACCAGGCAAAGGGACATCTCTCAATAAAGTTGGGTTTGTTTGGATCACCCTTACCATCTGGAAATCGTGTAGGAATCCATAGTAGCAAGAAATGGTGTTGTGTATCTCTAGGTACATTTCCTATGGATGGCCAATCTAATTTATTTTGAAAGGTCAACTGTTTTTTAATAGGATCTTGCTCTAACTCTACATTCTCAGGCTGAGGCAGAAAACTACTGGTTTCAGTATATTCATTAAATACTTGTTCATCAGCATCATTTCCATCAAGTTCTTAGTAAAAGTTTCAGGAACTATTTCACCCTCAACTGTTTGCAAATTTGAAGGGACACCATTTAATGGTAGTGCTTGTAATGAATCTACAGCAATTCTAGTTCTTTGACTCGCTGGATATTGGGACACGGTACTCTTAGAAGATCACGTTATCGTAGTAGTACGAAATAACGTCTCATATTTCTTGATCGTCTTCTCCTGCCCGTTGACATTGTTACTTGAAAGTTTTCAGCATAAACTGCTCGAAAGAAATGAATCAATGTAGAGAGTCCAAGGCTTTCGAATATACTCACAGGTTAATGACAGACCATTGTACTTTGTAATAAAATAAGCTGTAGCACTTTGTAACTAAACTAAGTAGATGATCGAATGGCATCGGAAAAGTTGCTCTTTGGAATGCTAAAAAAAATGGAAAAAATTTTCAAACCTAAATTTCAAAACTTGCTACATAAGTTATGTTAACGTTTATATAACGCTTCATTTTTCGTCCTTCACAATAACTTATAACATCGTTAAAAAAAAATAGCTTGAATTGCTCGCAAATATATGGCTGAAATTCAAGGAGAGTTAAGGTAAGGTAAAGTAACGTCTTTCTTTAAAGAGGGTAAACACGTGACAGTTATAATAAAACCGATGAACTTGTTGCCCTCTACAAAACATAAAATCAAAAGCCACGAATTTTTCACAAGTATATGACAATTTTTCATGGTATATATATTGTAACTCGTGGACACGGGGTTGGGAATCCTTCTGCGATAGAGGGCCAAACTACTAACATTTTGACTTCGCGAACGGGACTTTGTGCGCGATGCTCAACGAGTTCGCTTACGAAAGACCTCCTTGGTACATGCTAAAATATTTAAGAAAAGAGAACCTAATAACATAATCTTAAAAGTTTATATAAAGTTTGAAATATAGATCATCTAATGAATAATTATTAATTAATAATCAAATTTAAATATTAATCTAATAAATAATCAAATTTAAATATTAATCTAATTAATAAGTAATTAATTTAAAAAATCACTTTCAATAGTATATAAAATCTTCGGTTCTCCTATTTAAATTATTGCATTGTCCCTTTATGTAACGAATAGTTTCCATCAATCTTGATTTCTTTTTTAGAGCTAATTTAAAAGAATTCATATTTTCTGCATTTCTTATGTCTCTGTCCAGATTATTCCAGGTAACTGGACCTCTGAAGATAGGGATTGTTGCGGCAAACGAACATCAAGACCGTATGACGAGCCAAGAAAATCGCGACCGGAGAAAATACCAACCAAACCAGGGGATACGTTACAGAGTCATAGCTTTAATCAACCTCGTAAACTGGAGGGGAATTAAAAAAGAGACTTATATAATCGATTGTATTAAATTAAACACGTGGCGACTTAACAGCGTAAATGAATCTCACATAATAAAGGAACTAATAAATGAACCAAGTGCCACGGCAAACACAAAATATATATACAAAATAAAGACGAAAGAGCTTGCTCGAAACGAGATGAAGGAAAATTATAACTAAAAATAGCCGCCTAACGATACGAAGGCGGTGACTAAATAACACACACGAAGGCATAAGATCATAGCAAGAGAAACGTTACCTTTCATAAATGGGGCACGCTACAAAAGTGAAAACAAGCGAATACAACTTACATATCAGTCCCTATACGCCGGTGGCTTGAAACCAAACTTAAGAAATTAACTTGGGATTAACGCCGAACATGAATAGTGAATAGTGAAAGGGCGTACGATGCAACAACTGAAAATCAGCGGGAGAGAAAGACTATCCGAAGGAATCAAATGGCACAAAGACCAACCGTAACACAAATGTCACGCAAGTCTAAAGTCACGCATTTACAAGGATTGTCTACCAAACTCTGAAATTGTTGTTTTCATTTCGATTAGTTTGCCTTTTCTAAGAGAGTTTACTTGTTTGAACATATGAGATAATCTGAGACATCCATCAGAGTTCATAATTTGAAACATTTCTAAAGAAAGTCTCTTTATAGATATTGCGAATGTTCTGCCAATATACCTTCTTTGTTACATCATGATCTTCAAAAGAAGAAGGGAGTCTGTGGATTAATCTCGCAGCTTTTACATGCAATGCTTCAATGGTTTCAGAAGCAGAGGTTGAACAGTTTCCCCATACAGATATACAGTAATTAATGTGCGGTATAATCAACTTAAAATAGATACTTTCCAATTCCTTAGTTGACAGATAGGATATTCTTTTAAGAGACTTTAACTGTGCATTAAATGATTAAGTTACCTCTTTGATATGTATTTTCCAAGTCAGTTTGTTGTCAATATATATTCCAAGTACTTTTACTTTATCCGTATACTCTAGACATTTGTTTCCCCATTTGACAGGTTTCAATGGGCCAGTGAAGCTCTTTCTTGAGATTAGCATGACTTCGCATTTAGTTGGATGAATTGTGAGGTTGTTTCTATTACACTATTTGCTAATTTCTGAGCATATAATGTTAAGTAGAGGTACTACCTCATCTTCATTCTTTCCAATAACGAATGCTGTCGTGTCATCAGCATAGAGGTGGATTTCACCATTTGATATACAGTCAGGTAAGTCATTTAATAAGATCGGAAATAGCTTTGGTCCCAAGAGGGATCCCTGTGGGACACCATAGGGCACTATTTGAAGGCCAGATCTTTTCCCATTTACTACAACAAATTGTTTCGATCAACGAGGTAACTTTGAATCCAGTCTTTCAATTTACCATGTGAACCGCGAGCATCCATCTTATGACTCTAAATTGAATGATCCATTGACTCAAATGCTTTCCTAAAGTCGATAAGAACTGTACAAACCACGTTTCTTTTATCCAGATTTCTTTTCCACATCTTTGTAATATATAGCAATAGGGAGTTTGTGGAGAAACCTTTTCTGAAACCCCACTGATTTCTTTGTATTACTTTGTCTAGTTGATCATCGATGCTATCACAAATAACTGATTCTGTCATCTTAAAGTAAATGGTTTGAACCCAGGAGTATCAGTAGTTCGTGTAGTGTGATCGTCCGGGTGAGTGTAGTTCTGAAAAGAACTGTTGTTGGTGACTGACGTTTCGACTATCTGTGCGATAGTCATCTTCAGAGTCAAGTGAGGAGTAGTTGTCAGTCGATGATGTTATAAAGTCTGGTCTGTTGAACGTGATTGGTCTGTTTAGCCGTGATGTGATTGGCTGGAAGACACGTGTAGAGTTTGTTAACAGTCATTGGTCGGTTTCGATCCGTCTGTTGTTTGTCGGTCTGTTTGTTGGTTTGTTCACGTCGTTAATGAGTCGTTTGTAAGGTGCTGGTAATTGTTGACATCTGTTGAGAGGCGTCTGTTCTAAGTTAGTGAACCAGCTTTCCAGAGTCAGTCGTTGAAAATAGTTTGTACTGTAGGTTAAGCATTTAGCAGAGTCCCAGTCGATTCTGTGGTTAGTTTGTCGGTGATGTTCAGAAATGTGATTGTTTACATCGCCATTTCTAGTTGCTCGTTTGTGGTCAGTTAGTCGCGTATTAAGGTTTCTACCAGTCTCACCAATGTAGGAGGCCTGGCAGTCGGAGCATTCGATCTTATAAATCGCTCCCTGTCTGTTGTTGGGTTCGTCTTTGTCTTTAACGTTGGTCAGCAAATGTCGTAAAGTAGTAATAGGCCTATGAGCTACGCGAATGTTGTAAGGTTGTAGGATCCGCGCAATAGCCTCAGAAGTGCCTTTGATGTAGGGTATAGCAGCTGTAGTCGTGATAGATGTAGAGTCCCTGTTAGTTTCTGTAGTGTCGGTCACCCTGTGAGTGTTTCGTCTAATGAAGTCAGTGTTGTAGTTGTTTTTGTCAAAAACACGGTCAAGGTACTTGTTTTCGTCAGATAAACTGTCCGGTGTGTTGCAAACAAGTTGCGCTCGTCTTGTCAATGTCTTGATAGTCGTAGCTTTGTGGGAAGTCGGGTTGTAGGATGATTCGTCAAGAAGTCTGTCGGTATGCGTCGGTTTTCTGTATATTGTTGTTCGTAGTTCGTTGTTGTTTCGGCCTACCAAACAGTCGAGAAAAGGAAGCTTGCCGTCTTCGATCTCCCTGGTAAACTGAATGTCGGTGTTTTGTTCGTTAAGGTGATTGTGAAAAGCGTCAATTTCGTCTTTGTGTACGGCGGTAAATGTGTCGTCAACGTAGCGTAACCAAAGCGGTATGGTTTGTCGGCAAGTTGGAAGGGCGCGTTCCTCGATGTTTTGCATCACAATTTCTGCGACAACAACGGAGACCGGCGACCCCATAGCTGTTCCGTGCAACTGCTTGTAGTGTTTCCCGTTGTACTGAAAGTAAGTCGATGTAAGGCAGAGGTTAAGTAGGTCCATAATGTCTTCTGTCGGTAATGGTAGTGCATCAGTAGACTGTTGGATGGCGGTTTCAGTACACTGTAGAGCCAATTGAAGTGGAATACTGGTGAACAGTGATTTCACATCAAAAGACACAAGTTTGTAGTCATCAGGTATCTGTACGTCTTTGATAGCGTCAATAAAGTTCTCAGTTGATTGTAGTTTACGTCTCGATTTGTCAGTCAGTGGTTGCAGTATCGTCGTAAGGTATTTCGACAGTTGGTACGTCGGGGACCCACAGAATGAGACTATAGGTCGCATAGGTATCCCAGGTTTGTGTTGTTTCGGTAGTCCGTAAAGTTTAGGTGGTTGTGGTACAGAGCACCTCAGCCGGTAGTAGCGTTGAGTGTCAAAGGCTTCAGTCTTTTTGAGCGTAAGTAGTTTGTTGTTGAGTTTGCGTTGTAGTGCTGGCGTCGGGTCACGTTTAAGTAATTCGTAAGTTTGTTTGTCGTTAACAAGTGCGTCCATTTTGTCATAGTAGTCAGTCTTGTCCATAACAACAGTAACACGTCCTTTGTCGGCTGGTAGTATAACAATGTTCTTGTCGTTTTTCAGTCGTTTCAGTGCTTGTTGTTCGTCTTTGGTTAAGTTGCTGTCAGTTATAGAGGCTGATTACTTGGGATTCATTCCATTTCTTGTGTTCTCAAGAGCCTCAAGATAATGCATGGATTCAGCTTTCTTTAGTTTTCTGTGTACTTCATTTCTAAGATCTCTGTACAACTTCCAGTCCAGGAGAATTTGTAGTTTGAGCTTTGCGGAGTTGTTTATATCGTTTATTCATAAGTTTTCTTATTTCCCCATTTATCCGTGGAACAGAATTAATTCTTACTTTTGCTTTCCTTTTCTTCAAGTGTTCATTCGCAATTTCATTGTACATGTATTGTAATAACCAGTAGTTATCGTCTACCTCATCGAAGGTATTACGCACATGCCAGGGTACTTAAGACAAGGATTCTTTGAAGCTCTCAATATTGATGTTTTTCCAGTCTGTCACTTCTCTTATCACTGGAGGAGGTTTCTGATGAAATAATCTTAGGACTGCCTAATTTAATCTGTGATCAGCAATTCCAATATCAAAAACTCCAGCAGTTTTGATTTGACATTTCTTGCTTGTGATAGATAGGTCAATAGTACTTCTAGAAGTTTCAGTTACTCTTGTATAGTCTTTGATGACATTTGATAGCCCATGCTTTCTCAAGATTTGCTTTAGTTTGCTTCCATTTTCAGATGGTTTTAATGAAACATCAGAGTTTAAATCACCTATTATGAAGATGTTATTCCTTCTCCTTGATATATGTTGTAGCTGCTTATCAAGTTTTTCAAGCTTTTCGTAAAAAGACAGATCTTTTGGCGGTCTATACATTAATTTAATGCTAATGCAAGGTGTTGTGAGTGGAAGTTGATGTCTGCCCAAATAGTTTCGGTGTCGTCCTTTTCTGGGGCAAATGTAGGGCTTTCATCCAAGCATATGTTATCTTTATAATACAACAAACAGCCACCACCACCATCTTCCGTTTTTTCTATCCATTCTTATGAAATTATATCCATTTATATCAAGCTCTTGATCCAAGATTTTACTTGTTAAGTTACTTTCAGTAAGGCCGAGACGAAACGCCGCGTCATACCAGCCACGAATTTTTCACAAGTATTTGACAATTTTTCAAAATCAAAATTGATATTTAAATAATTCTACACTTTCATGATAGAAGGATAAAAATTATTAATAGACAATTTAAGAAGCAAGCAAAAATAGTAACAAGTTATTTTGGAGACTCGATATAACTGTTTAAAAGATATTCAAAATTTCCTATCTCTCTTTGCTTAGCGATTAAATTCGTATACAATTTCTTTTAGAAGATTTAACATTTTTCATTTTCTTTATGTCAAAAGACAGTTCGTTCCAATTTCTAATAGTTTGTACGCTCAAAGTCCGGCCTCCTTCTGTATTTTTCTTAAAAACAGGACAATGAAAAGGAAAAGGAAACTCTGAGGTCTAACGATTAGCCGATTATTCGTTACAATATTAGACAAGGATCGCAATGGGTCAGCAAAACGTTACCAAGTGACAGGTTATGTGTTCGAAAGGTCGATAAAAATTCAAGAAATTCGCATAAATTGGAGTTTTCTGACACAGCGGCAAAATGAGTGCGCATGCTCGGCGGATTTCGCGCTTTCAAGGAGCGATTAGTGATTCCGGCGTGGGTGAAGTTTGCTGAAGAACGAACAGAACATCGTTTTACACTTTTTGGGACTGATATTGATGTGATCGACCGGAAAAATTTTTAATGGAGTTTGTTCTTATGGAAAAGTCTGATAGGTAAGTAGAATTATTGTAGACATAGTTCAACTAAAGCTGATATAAATTTATCCAGACAGTTCGTTGCGTGTTCCCGTTCCTTTCAGCAATTTTATTTACAAAACACATTTCATCAACGGTATTTGTTCAGTACATGCTTTAAACTTGAAAACCTGTTTGATGTAAACTCTTGTGGTAGTAAAAGCTGTTTTACAATCGAAATTAGTCTTGAATATGTCGGTCGTTTTGCTTAAGTGACCGTTCTTTTGATCGACACAAGCTCAATTGCTTCCCCCAACACAACGTAAATGTAATAGTTGCAATAACATTTATACTTGACACATATCTTAACCTTCTTTGCGTCTTGAAATATGTCGATATAACTTTTCGATCAACTGCCGTTGTTTGACGTTTACATGCATCTCTTACCACACAGTGTTACCTGAAGTTGATGAAAGTAACCGTACACAAATTCACCGTCGCAGATAGCTTTGACTTCAACCATTTTTATAGTTCTTCAATGTCACTGCGTTGAGACTGTGCAAGTAAGGTGCCTTTTGGTAAGTGGAGGTGGCTATCCATTAAGATGATGTTGTCATTTGCACACTTACCTATGACATAACCATTAACCCTTTAACTCCTAAGATCTCATTGTTAATTCTCCTGACAGTCTGCCATATAGTTCTTGTGATGTTAGTTTGGAGAATTTGGTATTGGGTCAACCAATAATCCCCTAATTAAGATTTTTCTTTATTCTCATCACTTGTCTGCTTGATATTGTACTAATATTGTAAGGAGAAATTCTTTCTTGGTCACTTATGGGAGTTAAAGAGTTAATTATTGTAAAAGCAGCATTTGTGTTGGTAAGTTTTTTACTAGGTGGAAACTCAGAGCAGATTCCTCACTTGAATTAGTCTCCTTGACAAAACAAACAGTTAACTCCTCTTCATAACTTAAACTACCCAGGCTGCTTCTGACAAGAGGTATGGCTTCAACAACACCAAGATATGATAGTGACTGCATGAAACTGTCATATACCTGACTTCTCCCCATCAAACATGACATCCAGCTGGGAGTCAGTGGTTGGTGGTTTTTCAGTTGAAGGGAGGATTTGTTTGTTAAGTATGTCTTTGCTAACAACAAAGAAATAACTGTACAAGCATTGCTGCCTTGACGACTCCCAATTGTTGACTGAGATAGGAAGGCTGGCAGTTCCCAGAATGTGACTGATTGTGTTGTTGAAGATGGAACATGTATTGAAGTGGATTGTGGTGGTACACTTAAGTTAGAAAACTGTTGTTGAGCTACTGATGGTGTTTGAAACTGCCATAAACCTGCAAGACTCCTGGCCTTGAATAATAACACCACACACCAAATAAAAAGAAAAAGATTTATTGGAGCCGAACGTGCTTGATACTAAGAGTGTGGGTTGAAACTAAAACGAAAAAAAAAAAGCAAAAAGGTTACAAGTTGCGACTAAGGTAAATTAGAGTAAAGAAATAACAAAACTGCAAAACGAGGACTGTGAAGTACACTTACATTGTTTTGGCCAGAGAAAACTTCTGTAAAGAGGACTGCGAATAACGCGAAGAAGCTAGAAACAAACTAAACAGAACTGCGCTAAGCGCGGACCAAACTAAACTCACAAACTGTACTGACAAACTACGATATTCAAATACGCTAGAACATGCGGAAAATAAAACTATAGAAAGGCGCTAATGAAGATGAAACAGCACGGAAACGCTAACGAGGGCACGAAAACTGACAGAAAGAGATAAACACCTAAATTAACGCCAAAAAAGAAGACTAAACAAATGAACGAAAGGAAGTATAAACTAATTTGCGTACGCAAAGGAAAAACAAATTAGGCAAGAACGAGTAATCAAAAAAAATGTTACACTTGGATCTAACAGTGTTGTTGTTGAGACTGATTGTGTGATTGTAAAAGGTAAGGGCGGGTAAGGTGAGAACCTCAAGATCTTTGGTGGCAAGGTTACCCACAGTTGAAAAGTGATTTTGGTGTGAATTTGCAACTGAAGCAGGCCTTTCTGTGCTTTGTCCTCTTTCTTAAGCTGTCCTGTGTAGAACACTTGGTTGTGGTATAATTAGCTGTTCCATACTTCTAGTTATCATATTTCTCCTGTCATGGGACTTGTAAAAGTCTGAATACCTAGAAGCATGTATTGCTAGCTGGCTTTTGGGCTGTTCATAACTATTGTGGCTGTCTGCAATGTTGCTACTTGTATCATGCTCTATAATACCTTTATTGAAGGAATCACCTACCTCATTTACTCTTGTTAGAAAAGGATCATTGCTCCATCAACTGGGTGGGCAACTGCTATGGCTTGGAGACTTGATGCCATATGAATTGCCACATTAGCTTTATAAATTGGTTTAGTAGGCATATTCATAACATGAAAATCATCAATAAGATGGATAACAAGTTATTTGGTCTTATAAAAAATTAATATCCATTTAATTGATTGCTTGTTTTTTTACAAAAGTGTTTATGTTTATTGTTCATTCTATTTGTTCTGCTTTATCCTGCAGGCTGTCAGCACAGTTTTTTCCACAACTTCCTCATGGTTGTTTTGCCTGCTGCTGTTCAAACATGTCGTTCATACATATTCCACTGCTAAGGCCCAAGACTCACCCTGCAGT
>NC_089318.1:8529795-8552295 GCF_036669915.1 Pocillopora verrucosa | reverse complement strand
TTGAGCGCCGCATTCAGGACAAATCGAAACTATTTTTTCGCCTAAAGATCATACGACAGTTTTTGTTTCTCCCTATGCACGGGGACCTCTAGAGTGCCTCTTCGGAGGCCGGAACCTTGCGGGGGCAATTAGGGGTAGGAATTGGGACATGATTTCAGCGAAGGATGCGAGTGACTGATCCTCAACTGGGGGAAATTTCCTTGGAATCCACCTGAGGGTGTTAACAGTACACTATAACATTAATATAAAGCGCACTGCCCTTTCCTGTTTGCTGAGGTCCACCCACACCCTCACCCCCCGATATTTACTCAAGTGTGTTTGATATCGCCAATCAGCTGCTGACACGTCACTTTCCCTTCGCGCCACTCGGTCAGGTTGTTGAATGAAATGCATAGCCCTCATCATTTTCAATCTAAGGTCGTGTGTCGGAATTTTCACGGATTATGGCTACTACAACACTACAATACTCATTTTTCATCTTGAGCCTGCACCAATGCACTTTACGATTTCTATGCGGGAATTGTCGTTCCTTTCCTTTTTATTCATTGGTAAAGTCGACTTTTCTTTTCAGTAAAGGGCTATTGTATTTATGTGATAAACAATATAATTCAGGGTTTCTTGTAAATGTGGAATTACCCTTCTCGTGTTCAACTCGACATCTCACTCGTGAGCTATCGAGTGGAACACTCGAAGGGAAATTCCATATTTACGTGCGCCCATGTTATTTCCTTTTGCGGCCGGCACTGGTGTTTACAACTCGTGCCACGCAATTTCGTTGGAGGGTTGCGCGTGGTATACCTTAGTTTGGATTCAAGCTCCCCCTTTCAATCCTTATTAAAGTTTTTCGTTCGCACGCCTCAAAGTCCTTAACCAAGGGAAGATAAAGTACGCCAGATGACATTTCGCCCTCAAAATGTCTCGGGTTCCGGCGGGGACATGTGACGGGTTTTCTTCCCAAAACTTCGAAAACGTGGAGGTCAAGTTACCAAGTTTGCGAAGTTTATCTCGAAATAATCACCAACATTAGATACAAAGAATACAACTAGCCTGCTAATAGCAATAACTATTAAAGGCTGCAAAGGTTTACTTAGTGTCCCTACGTACGTGTGACTTTACTTTTAGACCCTTGAGGTTGCAAATACAATGCTTTATCTCATTGGTATTAAAACAAATCCCATGAAGAAAACTGGGAGTAAACAGAGGAGTGTTAGGATCCGCTGGACAAAGGGAGAGAAATCAGAACCACAACGCTAACGGAGCTAGTAAACTGTGAAGTTGTAGGTAGTGACAATTTTTTGTTTGTTTTTACAAGTGTTTTTTCTTCTCGAACTCAGTCAAAATCCAAATCTGATTATACAGGGTAATGTTGCCGAGGTTCGTGAAAAGAATCCCACGTCAATTCCCTTTACAAAATGCCACTGATAACCTAGTGAGATAATTGAGCTAAATCCACGTATACTTCTTAATTTTTAACGAAAATGGTAAAAATGAAACAATGTTTGAATAACAAGTGTTTGAAGCAGCCCAACGAGATCACTACAAAGTACTCTGGTGGATTTTGACGAGCGCTGCTAGTTGGCTGAGTCTTTTTTTGTCCACAACTGTTCGGGTGACTAATGCACGTGTGCTGGGGCTCAATGACCCAGGATTCTATTAATAACACACCACACCTAGATCTTCAGTGTGGTCACAGTTGTGTTCTCCCCACTCCTCATGCTCACAGTTAAACACTGAGAC
Source organism: Pocillopora verrucosa (assembly GCF_036669915.1). NCBI lineage: Eukaryota > Metazoa > Cnidaria > Anthozoa > Scleractinia > Pocilloporidae > Pocillopora > Pocillopora verrucosa. Next base: position 8,550,558 of record NC_089318.1, on the reverse strand, counting down.
CTCGTCGCCTTCGCACTGAACGTCGTCCAACCAAATGGGATCAACACCTTCGCCGTACGCTGAGCAGCACACTGGCTTTCCTAAGGAACCATTGAAGCCAAGTTGGCGGCACACCACGTCAGCAGCCTCCTTTTGCTCATTATCATCACACACTGTACCCCATGTTGCATTGTGATAAACTTCTATGCGACCGTGGCTTGATCCTCCATTCACTAAACGAAGTAGGGATGGACCAAAAGAACATTGTACACCAGCGGCTTTGCCGTGATTGCAATTATTGTTTTCCCAGCCGCTGTGGTTGCATTCGTAGAGAAATGATTCATTTCCTAGGCACCCCGCTTTTGTCATCCATACGGTACCATTTTCTTCTCTAGAAGCGTTTCCATAAGCTTTGGTAGCTTGAGGGAAGCCCAGCTGCCTGCAGACTACCATCGCGTCCTGAATGTCCCAATCATGACTGCAAATGGTGCCCCACTTGTCATCATGAAAAATTTCCACGGTTCCAGTTAATGGTATCTCACTTCTTCTGAGGCGGACGGAACCCTCTGTAATGGCTGTTTCAAAGGTCAAACGAACGGAAAAGGTCATGCCACGTAATTTAAAATGATTCATTCGGAAATGGTACGTCTTGAATTTCCAACTACTCCTTCAAGCACTACTTTTCATAGAAACTGTTTCCCTTCGAAGAGGGGAATTCTTGCAATTATTTACATGAAGAACCTACCCAACCTACCCGTGGAGTAAAGTGGATAGACATAACTTAAACCAAAATAAAATTAAGTAACGCGGGGAGAACATTTAGGCGCTGTGGGGGATATGTGGCTTTCCCATGAATGATTATTACTATCAGACCGGAACAGAAGTCTGTTTTCCCAGAAGTTCTTACTTTGCTCATAAACGGTGAAGCTTCACGACAGGCTTTTCCGCTGTTTTCAATTGTACTCATTCAGATCAATTGCACAAAATCAGATCGAGGTTAGCCTTGATGTTTTTTAAGGAACTTCGTTCATATATTGAGAAAAGAAATAATCTATGCTGCAACGGTAATATCGAAATTAATTTTTGCAGGAATTATAATTTTTTTATGTCATTTTTTGATAATTTTTGCAATTTGCTGCGCGTTTAGTTGTTTCCCTCGCGCGTTTGATAACTCTTGGGTCCAACCCACCTCGGTAACTTGCTTGAAACCCAGGCTCTCTATCTGAGTAATCAGTGGAGAATACAATGTAAAGTTCGTGCGATGAGCTTGTAATAGGTGGAGGCAGAGAGGTGCCACTATAGGAACCAATTAGAGGAAAGTTGGAAGAAGAACCATCATAAATCTCCAAAATATCTTTGTCCTCCTCTGTTTTAAATGTATAGAACGTTAGCTCCAATTTTGTATTGGAAGATACACCCCATTTACACTCCATGTTATTTTTATACTTGTAGTAATCGCGTAAGGTGGAGAATATAAAACCAGTGATGTTTGTTTGTTCCAGGGTGAGGTCTTCACAGGAGCTGGTAACCGTCACTACTGGTGCTGGGAAGAGAGGCAAGCATTATGAAAGATTAACAACTGTTCGAAGTCTTACTAGGGAAACTCCAACGCTTCTCGTGGTTAAGATGCAGTAATAATTTTAAAACCAGAGATAGAAAAAGGAACAGTGGTTTGACTGTGGTAGTTTAGATGATAGTTATATGTAGCAGTCTGAACCAAGCAGTTTATAAATAGCATCTTGTTTGAAATTTTTCAGAGCCTTTTGATTGGATTATAAAAGTGTAAAATGTTTTACTACAGGAAAACCCTCCCCACTTTAAGGCTGACCATGTCCATGGCTAATCTTTTCCCCGGGCGGAAAACGTGAAACCGATCGTAATTTTGGCGTTAATTTAAATTAATAAAAAAAAGCGAGCTTTTCTCCTACGTCTGGTATTAATCGCCTGTGTCGGTACTCGAGCAACTTCATGTCCTTTCAAATACAATAAAATTTCAACCTGCCAATGGCACGGACCGTTTAATCTTTATTAACTAGTGATTCTTTCTATTTCACACGGGCGCCAGTACTAATTTGTTTAATTTCCCAGCTTCACGCTTCATTTTCACTCTAGGACAAAAAAAATATGTTCAAATATTCATAGTTTTAGACCGATAGCAAAGAACTTCAAATGTCCTCGATGTTCTCATTTTAATAAAGTTCGGTCAACAAATGTGTCTTGGTTAGCTTTGCAATGGATGCAGAAATCGCCTTTAACCTCTCTTTCGTTAAAATGTTTTTGTTGGGAGACTATAGTTACGTCCTTGACATTTTACATCCTACAACAATCGAACTCCCGAATGTAAAAAGGTCTTGAATGCATCTTCGTTCTACCAGAATCGTTTTTATACTTGCTGCCCCAGGCAACTTTCAGATCTAAAACATTCACGTTTTCCACTGCCAGTTCTACTTTCCCCTCCTTCAAGATTTCTTATGCTAGGACGTGATCAGTATTTTATCATCAGCTATCTGATGCGAAATTGGAAGCCATCTTGGTTTTTTTTACTTGTTTGGAAATGAATGGAGTTTTTCTTATCACCTAAGGGCATGCCTTCGAGCGTTCATAAAACATTTTCACATTTTTGGTATAAAGCTTTACACTTGTATAAATACTCGAAATGATGCCGTGTTCTTTATATAAATATATAGAACAAAATAAGTAGAAGGATATTAGGTCTGTATGAAAGCGTATTTTACTATATATCAACGTACTAGCTCCTTGTTAGTCGAATTCTTACCACTGCAGTGCTTTCCATTCCCAGTAAATCCAGGTTTACAGGAACAAGAGTAAGAACCTTCCGTGTTTGTGCAAACTGCATTTACATCACAGACATTTTTGGAGGCACTGCACTCGTCTATATCTAAGGAATGAAACAAGGGCCAGATCAGTACATGGCCAAAATATTTAATATACACAGCCGGTAGCCGTTACGGCACCTGTGGCGATTCAGATTGGAATAGTAGTTTTGTGAATAGACTGCAACAATCAAACGAATTCCATGGATTAGTTGGGTACGTGAACGTCTTATTCGAGAATAAAACCCAAGTTTCAACTAATGTACAATCTACTTTAATAAAGAACGCCACGGTGTAGTAGTCATCCGAGAATTGCCATTTGATTTGAGTTCAGTTATCGTCAAAAAAATCATGTTATCTCGACAAGATTTTAATCACAGGTGAGAGAGATCAGTACACCTTATCGTACTTGCTTTTTTTGCTCGTTGATTTGTACGTGTGATTGTGTTTTTCTTCAAATATTTCGTACTATTTAGGTTATTTAACGGAGGGATACAGAAACCCTTGTTAAATTACACTAAAGGAATAAACCACGCCTAAGCCTATACCTCTACCACGCTGGTACCCACCATTTAGTACGATTATTGCTATCTTAGGGTAACCCATAACCCTTACTTTTTCATTATCTGACAGCGTCCTCCACTTACCAAGAGTATCCATGTCGCAGTAAGCGAGTATGCTCTTAGAGGGTATAATAGAATTGAACCAATATTCACCACTAACGGCTTTTTCTCCTTCTGTAACCTTTATTTCCCAACAAGAGTCCGCAGGTAGTTCCGGTATAGAACCAAGTGCGACTGATAAGAAGAAAAAAATTGATTTGTAAGAGAGATTAGAGCAATACTCCTTCGTGCAAGCGCCAGACTATTTTATAGATCATAGACGTGTAGATTTTACCACTCTTATACCGTCTATCCTTTGAGCAAACTGATCTGTGCTGGAGGAATAATTGGAATTTGCTAAAGTAAGAACGCTCTTATGACTGCTTTTAGATAAAGGAGATAATTTCACTCTGTTATTTAAACAGAAATTGAAATTAATCGTCCAATTTAAAGGGAACACTAATTCTTCTTAACGGCTTTTGTTGAAAAAAGATAAAAAATTAAAATAACTGTATGAGAGACAGTAAGGAGAATTACTAGTGGGATCTTGGGAGTTGAAGGGTTAACAGCTGCAATCATGCCATTTTTCTCTCCCTCATATGCCTTAGTAAGGAATCTATGTAGATCAACATTTAAACTGCGTAGGTCATTATCATGTATTTGTGTAGAAAAAATAAAGTGAGTAATTTTCTTATAATTTCAGTTGCTCCCTTCGAGCTATCAAAATTGCGGTTGACTGCTTTTAAATTTGTGCAAAGTATTGACGTAGTATCATGGTCATTCAACACACGGTGACCTAGGGGGTCTAAACATGCAGTATATTTTACCTCTGTCTTTATATCTTTTGAAATAATATCTTTCAGGGTTGGGAACAAAGTTGTCAGGTTTGGCTTCTTTCGTGCGGTTGTTTAGTTCGCATATGCTCTGGGAGATAACATAGTTGAAGCTTTGACATCTTATGTCATTGTTGCACGCTGTCAGACAATCCAATGCGAGCAAAGCTGAGTGGGAAGCCTTGATGGTCTGAAAAACATGTCCTTTAAGCATCATCCCGTTGATCGATTGTTCGCTTCCACAGGGTTCAGGTGAAGCTGCATGGATCGTTTGACACAGAATCGCTATCATCGAAGTTGTAATGTGAAAAGTTCTTGAAAACGCCATCACGTAAAACACTTCAGACCTAGGAGTCCTGCGGAAGGAATGTTGGAATTAGTTCAACATATTTAATTTTTTATCATGATATTCCTCTAGAAAGAAGTGAACGAGAAATCATTGTACTCGGGGTGACATACTGAAGCATTGCTCGTCTAAAATTTTTTAAATTTATCTTGGGTTTTATTAGACGATAGAGGAGTGTTTTTGCAGGTGACCGGCGGTCTCTCTGCCTAGATATATTGAGGGAAGATTTTTCTGGATTCTAAAAGAGGCCGGGTTATCCTCTCTTGCTTATTTCGAAGTGTCTCTGTTTGTCTACGTTCGTTGCTTTTACATCTCTCGCTGCTCTTGTAAATGTTTGATTTCCTCAACATGTTTTTGGAAACGGTTTGATTTCTATATCTTGTTGTTCTGTATTGCAAAAAAACTCAACATGCCATGTTGGAGGCCGTTCTGTAAGCAATAAAATCACTGCTTATTTTATGAGGCAAATAACCAAATAAGGCAAGTTGTCAACATATCGTAATATATCTTAACAATTTTCATTTTAATTAGATCGAGAAACTTTCTGGGTTTGATTTTTACTTCTCCTCGCGAAACTTTTTGGGCGTGTCGTGTTAAGTCATTAATGACTTAAAAAACACAACGTTTATCGAACGTCTCAATATTCTTCAGAATCTTGTTTGTCTTTTGTCAGCCTAAGAGGACAATTACTCTCATTAGATGAAACTGTTCTGTGATTTCTTTACTTAACCAACTAAAAAAAAACCTCCCTTTCGATTCACGAAAAATATCAGTCACGCGAACAAACGAAGAACAGAAGTCATACAATCATGAAGTTTTTTCCTTTCGTCTGAAAGTCCAAGAAACCATTTGCAGTGGTAATTGCTTGAATAAAGAATGGTGAATGACGGAGAGAACTTTAGCGACGTCAGATTGATTTCGGTTTGATTACAATTATCTCTACCTCATCTAATGAAGGTTTCCCTGTAATACAAATTGTCTCAGCGAAACATATTTCTAACAAAATCTAGCGAGTTTCGCTGGCTTTTATTTTTAGTAGTTTTGTTTGATTTCTCGCCGTAGGTTTCATTGTGTTCAAAACATGAAAAAAAAAGTGAAGCACGACCGATAAAGAAAAACAGAAACAGCGTGAAAATACGTGATTGAGAATTAAACTCAATTTAAGCAATTTACATTTCAATTGCAAATCTGTTTTTGTTGATGGAATGGCACTGGAAAGTTTTGTTGTTTAAGTGGGTGGATAATTTTCCCCTAACTTTCAAGTATTCTTTCTGTTAATATGGAAACTGGATGTCTTTTATTGATGATAACAACTGGTCAAAACAAAATGAATTACGTCAAAGTATCTGCGTTTGTTGGTCCTAGTTACTTGCTTAACCAGGATGAGCTGTTCTTCGGTAGATTGTCTCTAACCTATATAATTATTATTATCGTAGATTTCTAACATGAGACCTTTCTTTGTGTAACAGTTACACCTTACATTAATTTGGAAGCGAAACTTTTTCATTCCCTTCCCTAGTGCAGTGAGAAATCTAGTGAATAAGCGGTAGAGAAATTAAAGAATCCAAATTTTAGTGTTGGAAGTCAATGCTGCAGTAATAAAGTAATGATCCTGTAGGTATGCTGGTTAATCTTCCAAATTAGTATCGATTGATTTTGTCTATCGTATATTTTGTTACATGATTACGTAACCGTGACAGTACTAGTAAAAATAAGTATTTTTTTTAAATAGATGACAACTGAGGAAAAAAGGAATCAAAATTTCTAATTTGCTTTCCAATCGGAAGGAAACGACATTTGGGTTTATTTGGCCTAAGCAATATCAGCTATTTACCACAGGCTTCTAAATACGTCGAGTGGACAAAAAAAAAACGCGTTGAACAAAAAGGGTTATAGGCTGTGCCCCTATTCCCAGATTTAGGAACTGAAACTCTTTTAATGATACCCGTGCATATCAGTCTAATAGAACTTACCAAATTTTAATTTTTCCTGTCTGTTGTTTATCGTCTTTTGAGCGTCTTGGCGAAATGAGGGTAATCACCTTTAGTCGTGCTGGTAATATCCTCTTAGTCGAGGATCCATTGTAATGCATATTTTTATTTTTGTTCTGTTGCTTTGTTTACCCTTGTGTGCGGGTGTTTTTTTTTTATGGTGTTTTTTTTTTATGTTTTTTCGCATCAGAGTTTAATCCTACTAATCATCTTTCAGTACAAACGTTGATATCGATCAATATGTTTGAGCGTGTGAGAACTCTTTTAATGATACCCGTGCATATTAGTCTAATAGAACTTACCAAATTTTAATTTTTCCTGTCTGTTGTTTATCGTCTTTTGAGCGTCTTGGCGAAATGAGGGTAATCACCTTTAGTCGTGCTGGTAATATCCTCTTAGTCGAGGATCCATTGTAATGCATATTTTTGTTTTTGTTCTGTTGCTTTGTTTACCCTTGTGTGCGGGTGTTTTTTATGTTTTTTCGCATCAGAGTTTAATCCTACCAATCATCTTTCGGTACAAACGTTGATATCGATCAATATGTTTGAGCGTGTGAGGTAGTTTTAGGCGAGAGACACAGGAAGTGGAAAACAAGGGTGGGAAAAAGTAAAGATTTTAATGGTAATGATATTGATTATGTGAATGATGGTGAAGATAATGTTAAGTAAAACAAAACGTCATCGATCACAGGATCTTTCTTAAGTTCAAGTTAGCTTCGAATTCAAAATTTCCTTTCGTGGAATGATTTTTAAGGTTTAATCATTCTACTCAATTATTTAGTAGCGCACCTTCAAAATCTGTATATTAGTACTTCCTCAATTGTGATACTTTCATTTAAATATAACTTGTAGGAAAACATCACGAACTGATACTCCGGGTCAGTTTTTGCATGTGTTTTGCATATAGAATCAGATTAAACTTAACAAGGAAGTCTATGTGGAGTTCACAGCTTCTAATCTCTGTTCAACATCTTCCTTTTCGTCACCCTCTTTCGCTCGAGTGTTTCCGATGACAACTTCTACATGAGCAAGCGCAAACTTTAATTTCCTATGATCTCACCTAGATGTGTTAACGATTCCCTTTCCAACTAATCAGCGCATCTTATGAGATTCTCAACAGGTTTTAAACCATAAGTTAGTCTTTGTGAAATGTTTCTCAGCTATATGACCAGCTCATCAATAAAAACAATTGTATTAAATCGCGGACTTAGTTCTTTCATATGCACCAGTTGGATTACTTAGGCGCTCAGCTGAAGTGAAGTCTTTCCTGTAGTAATCTATGACTTCTAGGTGAAAGCTTAGACTCATCCCTGCAGAGTAGTTCATCGCTCAAAAACAAATAAAGTAGCTAAAAGAAAAACTAACTTTCGGATATGAACATACCTTTTGATGACGAATTTTCAAGATTTAATGTTTCTAGTCAAAGCATTTTGTGCCCTGCGTCACATCAGAATATTTGTTCTTCAATTGTTTCTTTTATATTTGAATATTGCTCATACAGCTGTAGGAAAAAGTCATGACTCATTATGCTGGTCAATTTATTTGCAGATTATGTTTGTTTCGAAAAGGAGATGAGTTTTTCAATGACTCAAGGATGTTTACTTTATCATGAAGTAACTTTCATTTTCTCCAGTTGGTAACCATGTGATCGTGTTTTTGGCGAGGAAGTTATTTGCTTGGTAAAAACACGTGGAAATAGATGAAAAATTATAAATAGAATGTAATATTTCTTTCCTCAAATGGGAGAATTTCACTAAAAATTAATGGCATACAAGTTTCTTACAATACATTAGTTTTGAGCAATTTTCAAATGAGTGTGGAAAGTAATCCGATATTGCTTTGGTTTTACTAAGCATCGCTCTACTATTGGTTTAGAAACCTCGTGCCATCTAAACGAATCAGATGCAACACTATAAGAAATTGAGTCATTCGCCTTTTCCCGCGCTTCAGCCAATTTTCTTATTTTTACTTTGAGTTCTCCTTATCTCGTGATAATGTGAATCTTTGTTCGATTGGTCGCTGGGATTACTTTGGATTTCGATTTTCGAAACTCAGTTGGAAAATCGTTTTCATTAAAGACTATGAAGTACTACAATTACTTTTTAACGACACACTTCCTACATATAAATGCTAACAATCCAGTGACACTTAACACTAGGCGTACACGACGGAACATACTTTTTATTTCAATTTGCAGTTACGGAGGCGAATGATTGCATTGCAAACACAATTAGAGAAACTAATAGCTAGGAGGGCGGTCTTATTATACAAAAACGGAATTGAACGCGAAAACTTGAAAGGTTAGATTTTGTTTGCTACGGCTGACGCTTGGGATACCAATTGGCTTTATAGTTATGTCAATAGAGCAGGAAAAACCGTGTGGATTCTTATTTTCTGTCTTAAGATATTAATTTAGCGGGTAAATTGTAAAAATTGGGATGGGAGGTTAAAAAAAGTTATTCCAGCATTCACCAAACGAATACAAGAAAATAAAAAAAAAGAAAGAAAATCAAAGAACCACGGTCTTATGTCTGTTGAGAAACTTCCAAAGAACTAAATTTCAGAAGAAAACTTTATCCTGTTAAAAGGGAGATTAGGCGGGGAGAGTTAATTAGAAAGAACGGCTAAGACTGGTTGAAAAGTCAACAAAGTGCACCTGGCTTAAAAGTAACTTTATAGTCAACGAACAACAATACATTAACCAGACTCGTAAGAAAGGCCACACCACTCAAATCTTTCAACTGATTGCATAAAAATTTCAGTGCAATCCTGCAGCACGGGGAGTCAGTGATGGCTTGGTAGTTATAAGTAGGATCAACATGGTTATTTTGAACCCTTAAAATGAATTTTTACGCCGCCAAACATAATCAGCAGGATATCTTTGTTATGTTAAGGGTGGTTTGTTAACAGGTGTAAGCGGACAAGAAGCGCTTATACCGACGACTTTTCTCGATAAAAGACAAGTCACACAAATCGTTCTTCAGCTAGAATATTCACAAAACTGACAGGTAAGGTGTTTACCAATGTAAAATTTTTTACTTTTGATTCAAGCCGCGAGATAAAGAAACGGATTTATAAGTTTGACAGTTTATTGAGCTGCTATTGGAAATTGCGACGAGATTTTGCGTTGTTATTTTAACTGGTTGTACTGATCCATTTACTCTGAAAGTTCACCGTATTGTTAGAGACGTTTAATGGTGGAAAAACGTTACTGTTGTATTCAGTAAAATTAATATTGGGACATAATTTTAAAAATAAAATCTATTCGGTTAATAAATAATCTTTCAAAGACAAGTATCTGAATTTCTTAACTGCTTTGCCTAAAAAGATTTCAAAAGTCAGCTATAATATTTTGATATAGGTGAGCACAAGTCAAATATTCAGTTAACTTATTACCGTGTTTGGCAGACTGTTGTGCAAGTGATAAAAGACCAAAATTTATTGAGCATCGATAGAATTGTTCCTGCACTTCATTTACATGTTAGTGTTTTAGCTGTTATTTGTCCAATACAAGCCGAATTATCTTCGTTTACTGTGTGTAATTTCCGCAGCTGATGTTCACGATTTTAAACAACTGCTAAAATTATACTATCTGGGGAGAAGCTGATACCAAGACCAAACGACGGAAATGGGAAGTTGTTCAAAGATAAACTAAAGAATAGCATTGAACTAATGTTTGCGAACGTTTGAAAGTGGAGCGTTTGATTAAATATTGAACAAGGAAGGTCGGTAGCTTTCAAAGAAGATGATCGGCTTTATTCTCTAAGTAATTGGATGTAACGAGAAAGTTCTTTAAGATAATCAATGAAAGATGTGAAACAGAAGTAGGATTTTTCAATCGCAGAGTCCATTTTTTTTTGGTCTTTGATTCATACGAAAGCAGAATTTTTTACTACTCAGCTACTGCTTAAGCCGACAGAAAGCGTCTTCTAGGTAGGCATTGGACAGTAAATAATGACTTGAACATATGCTAATTTCAGGCCAATTTAACATTATCTTACCGTTTTTCAATAGTATGAGTCGAGATGGTGAGTTTTAGGCACAGAGGCCGCCGATCTTTTTTTATGGAAGAATATGAGCGCAATAATTTACAAGCAACGGTTCTCTGTTGTCATGATCTCTTTTAACAAGTAAATTTATTTCAAAGATTCCCGCTCTTTGGGCTGTTTTCCTAATTCAAAAAGAAGCAGCTGCTTTAAGTGTATCGCTGAGAAAAAAAACAGAGATAGCCGCGTGACCTATGAACGACAACATGTTTCGCTGCGAAATCTTTCTCGTGCAAAGATCAATGTTGATTTGATGAAAAGATCCAAAGGATTGGTACGTGTTTGTGCACACGTAATTCCTAGGTAGCCATATACGCTTAACCATGTAAAAGGAAAGGGTAATTTAGTATTATCGACTCAGTTGATAGTACCAAATTACCCTGTTATACTCTCCCACTGACGCAGCACCACAGTTTCTTTAGAAACTTGCCCCCTTTATTCAAATACAAAAAGAAAGTTTGTTGCAGGCTAGATATTGAATCCAAGGCACTTTACAAATCACGGGACGAATATGACATGATGACTTGTGAGAGACGCCTTTTTGACCGTTTTTGTTTAATCGCAGTCATTTTGTACCCAATGATGCTGTGGAAAAGAGAAACTGTTACGTGTATGTCTTTTATGATCATCAACGTTTGTTGTGGTTCTACTGTCCTTCAGAAGGAACGATTCCCCCAAGGTAAGTTGGTATAAAGTGAAGTACGAGAATTGCATAATCAGGGGGGGAAAAATGTGCTCTGAATCGTTCTATACTTGTTTTCTATTTAGCATTGTTTGAACTGATGTTTGGGGCAGTTAATGATTTTTTTCCGATAAAAGTAGAGAAAGCTTTTTACTGCAAAAGGCTGATTTAGATTTCGTGCTCATTTACAAGAAGAGAACCAGTTGAATTTGAAAGCAAGGTGGAAAAAAATTTCAACGAAACTCCAAAATGGTTTCCTTTTAGCTTATGCTTTTTAAGATTTACCTTGTCTTCCTTTCTTTACTTCTCTCGTAAGTCCGCCTTCATCAACACTTCGTCCGTCATCACTGTGTACCCATCAGTCTAGTATGCTCGAAATTAATTTTACACAAACTTACCATTCTTAATAAATTATTCGGAAAATATCACTGAAGGAAGTTGTGCTCTCTCAAGTTTTAAGTTTATTTTGTGAAATGAAATCTGTCACTCCTTTTAGTAACAATACCATCCTCCTGATACAAATAATCCCAAAATATTCAAGGAGGCAAAGAAATATTATTCTGTTCTCCTTTTTTATTTAAGGTATGGACTCTTGTGGACAACGTATTCTTCACTCAACAACCAGTAATTACTATGGAATGGCTATTACAAGAAACAATGTGATAGACAAGCGAATAGTGGGTGGGAGAGTAAGCAGTGATGGTGCATGGCCTTGGCAGGTTGCTTTAATGCTGGATGATGTCCAAGTGTGTGCAGGCTCAATTATCAGACCTAACTGGGTTTTAACTGCTTGCCATTGTTTCACAGGTGTGTGAATGACGCGAAAAATCCAAGGTACTCTAATAATATATGACGAAAATGGTCGTAAATGAGTTTCTAACCGAAACACCTCAGCTAATGAGAGGCCAGAAAAAATTTAGGAATTTCACACAGACGCCAAACAAGGAACTTCCTTCTTCCATCGAAGCGAGCTCGCTAGTATTTCTTAAAGCAAAAGTCATGTCATTGTATCCTTGAATATTAAATTTCCGCCTCCTAACCAGGATGATAACTTTGTCTGAAATATATCTATATTTAAACAGATTATCGGTCAACAAAGGATCCAACTCGCTGGAAAGTTAAACTTGGTGCCAATCCTCTTTCATCAGAGTCGAAAGAGTTTCAACAAGTGAGAGGAGTAAAGAACATCATCGTGCACCCAAAGTACTGGGGTAAAACTGTTCAAGGTGTGCTTATTCAGCCTCCAGATTATGATGTAGGTGAGTCAAAACCCTGCGATAGGGGAAAAAATCCTCATCAGGAAATGATTGTTATAAAATATAATTAGAGTGCAAGCTGGATGATTTAAAAAAATAACGAAATTATTCTCATAGCTAAACTAAACTGAAGAAATTGTAGGAAGAGAGTCCTGAAAACTGAATTCGGGGTCGACGGAATTTGAATCCGTACCTTCTTGATACTCATTGGGCACAACTACCGACTGAGTCACGAAGCGTTATGTTAATATTTACCAAGTAGAGGTCCTTTGTGATAATGGCAGAATAGTCGCTCCTCCTTATTTCTCCCAGATAAAAAACTCCCACTCGTATTTGTTCAGATCCTCTCCTGGAATTTTCACAGTTCTTCCAGGGAAAAGATTTTACATTTAGTTGCCTTTGAACAAAGCAGCTTTGCTTCAAGGTGTTAAACTGTCACCCCAATCAGCGTCCACATATCTTTTCAACGTCTTGGTTCGCAAGGTTTCGCCCAAACGGTGGCGATGTTTCCCACACTAGTTACTATTGGAAAAGCATCGTTCACCCATTAAGACACCGCGAACAATGTTTTTCCAGATTTTCCAGATAAGAATTATTGTTCATATGGATAAATGGCGAGAATTTTTTTCATAGCTTTCCTTTTTATTTCAGCTCTTCTTGAACTTTCAAGCCCAGTGACCTATAACAGTTTTGTGCGACCTATCTGTCTCCCCGTGAATGGCTTAGTATTCCCCCCCGGGAAAATCTGCTATGTGACAGGATGGGGATCAAAGGGATGGAACAAGCCACCGTCGGAGTTTTTGCAAGAAGCTCCGGTACGCTTAGTTTCGCGAACGGAATGTAACAAAAAGAAATCCTACGATGGGACTGTTCCAAAGACGGCTTTGTGCGCCGGATACAAGGATGGAGGGATTGATGCATGTCAAAAAGATAGCGGTGGACCGCTAGCTTGTGAATATGAAGGACAGTGGTACCTCGTGGGCGTCATATCATGGGGAAAACATTGTGCAGTCCCAAATAAATACGGCGTTTATACTGACGTGCGAGTTCTAAACTCTTGGATTACTAGAGTTGTACAGTAGTTTTAATACCATGAATTTACGAGTGTATGTGGCAGTTAAACGAGAAGTGATTGTCGATTACTTTTCCCAGTGAGCATGCCCCTTCAGCCAGAACAAGCAAGCAAAGTTTCATTTGGGAAAGGGTTTCTAACATGAGTAGCGTTCTATTTCCATTGAAAAGATTCAAGGATAAAGTTTCAAAATCTATTCTAGCTGTAGAAGTAGGCAATGACCAACTATTTTCTTGAAGTTCTCGCTTTCTAAGAGGAACGATTACAGGAGGGGGTTATAATTAAATTTTCATGTGTTTTTGTTTCATATGCCCATGTGTGACACATTAATTATTCCCACATTGGGAGTTTTTGCAAAACAGAATTACACAGCAGTTAAAATACTTATAAAAATTGAGGACTACATATCTCAAATTTACATTTCTCTTTGAGTTTCCCTTTCCCGCTTGAAGAGAAGAGTACTCTCGGTACTGAGATAGTTGATTTAGTCATAGGTTTACAGACTGCAGGTCTAAAGGTGGGTACAATGTGAAGACTGAAACGTAAAGCGCTTTCGAATAATAATAATAAAAAAAAGATGGAGTCCAGCCCAGAGAACATAGTGGAAATCTTTTCGCCTAAACAGTGTAAAACGACAGAAAACGAATAAAGAATATTGACACTTTTTTTTCATACTTTTATGGTCAAGACTTTCAAAAGCTTTGTTTGTGAATTAAAACGTTCTGCGGGAATGGTGTCGATATATTTTACTCAGGGAAAATTTAACACGGTTAAATTTGGAAATAGTCTTTTTCTTTGTGTGTCCACGGCGGTTTTACCAACGACAACATTCACCGGCCTTTTGCGTGTTTAACTTACAAATGCTGTGTACCGTGATCGTCTTCTTCAGTGTGAAATTGCATCTATATGGAAACTCGTTCATTCAACTCCTTACCTGTATCCTTGAGAATTGAAATATGCCAGACTAGTTTTAGCCTTGCAGTGCAGATTCCATTGCTTTCATAAAATCAAGGACAAAAAATGGATTTCAAAGACGAAACTTCCTTTCGAGGAATGATACATTATAACTGGTTCATAAATAACTGGTTCCTGATCAATTATCAAGTATTTGCAGGTACGTCTTCATATCTGTATGTTTCGTTTGCATGCGGCAAAAGAAAGAAAAATATCGAAAGAGAGAACAATTCTCTTTAAGACTCCAAATTATCGGATTTTTTTTACTGTAGGATTATTGACGGAAGAGCGTTAATTTTATGACATGACAACTGTGCTCACCTATGCCACTTTTTGGATGTGTCCTGCTTTTACCATAGATGACTACAGTTACTTCACTGGGGTCGCGTTGCGGAACTCCTAATCCTTATAGTTATATGCGAACTCGTTTCTTATCAAAATTCGTTTGAAGAAGAGCCTTTCCTGGGGCGGTCTCCTCAGTTCTGACTTCAAGGTACAACGTGAGACCCATTTCTTGCGGGCGCTATGAAACCGACACACGAACCGTCATGTCGCTTTAATAAGAGTTTGTAAAATGAGATGAACCACAGATATTAGTTAACTGACAAATGATACAAAATATATTATGTACTTAGTGAATGCTTGGGAGGCCAGGATAGTAATATATTTTGTTCGAGGCCCGGATGTAGAGACCGAGGGCAGAAAGGCCTGTACGTCCCGACCGATCATAACTTAGTCAATAAGTATTTTATGATACGATTTTGTCATCTTTATTTTTGCATTTTGTATCTCGCAGAGGCGTTCGCTGGCCGTGTGTTTTTTTCCCGCGCCGCGTGCGTGCGAACGCGCACGTCCCTCATACGGAAAATTTTGTTTTATGCTTTTTTCTTTGGCTCAAATTGTCGCACATTAAACATCTCACAAAAACCCTTTTTTATTGGTAATGCTAAGGGATTATTGCCGAATGGAAGAAGAAGTGTTCCTGTTCGAAAAGTCATCGCCATGACTATTTTGCCTTGTTGGGGAGTGGGTAGCGTAAATTTGCATCAATATGATCCATTTCCACTGGTGTACCCTGAGGATTAGTTGATTGTCGATGAATGCATAGCACCGATTGTAGGTCGACAATTCAAGTTACACGTTATGACTCATTCAAACCACTTCTCTCTAAGTGCAAGTCGCCTGGTACAGGTCGAAGCAAAAAAAAAATTTATCATTTTAATGGTGTACAAAGTAATCGTGAGGCGATTGATGTTCAGCGATGGAATGCCTCGAGCCGATTGAAGACTGGTTTCTGCAGGGTGTATGTATATAGGCCTGTGTTTGGTTTCAATCAAACGCGTAGTTAGAAAGTGCGGTTGTTTTTCTGCGAGCAAAATGACGTATTCCTCTTTAATAAAACTATCCTGTGGAAGCTGTCAGTTTTGAAACAAAGTTTAACAAACCAACAAACTTTCGACTGATAAATATTGCTCGAAAAGATTTTTGAAGGGCTAGTTAGGCACGATACAAACTTTTTGGGTTAAATTGAGTGCGTGGCACATGAACAGTAATGCACGTTTTGTACGTATAACAAATCAATCTTGCGCTTCAATAACAACAAAAAATATAAGGTAAAAAACTAGCAAACGGTACACAAAAATACATTTTTAACATGAATTTTCGGTTTATTTCGGATAAAAGGTACTTTATTTCAGTATCTACTAATTGCAAACTATTTCATAAACCTTTAGATGCTGTTAGAGTAGTTTCGTGAGTCAACTTTAAAGTCAAGAATTTTGCATTCCTATTTAATCAATCAAATTTCCGTCCATTTAGATAAATTCCATTTGCGTATGCTAGACAATCACAGCATTTGATCGGTTATTCAGCCAGGTATCCACCAAACCACCACTGTGTTGTGGAAAAATCGCCTCCGTTACAACGGAAATTGGTATTGAAAGCCTGGTTAAAACCAAAGTTGTCCTCACTGGCTGAAGACCCAGCAGTGGGCACGAACCCACAGCCAGTATGACTGCTGTCGATGTGAAGCATGTAGGTGTTATGAACCTGCCAGAACCTTGCTGTTGTACCAGGGCCAGCTGCATGTCCACGGATATTTACGTAGTCCACCAACAGGCATTGGCCGTGTCCAAGAAAACCCATGATATCGTTGTTGCTGAAACTTCCCCTTACGTAGTCTCGGTAATCTATGTTATCAAGGTGATTGAAACTGCAGGTTGCTCGCCAGTGTGTCGATGTGCTGCGGAGGCTCTTCATCCGAGAGAGCGTCTGTCGGTACGAGTCCCAGTTCGGCGTCTTGTGGTTAATTGGTGCGTCTTGTGCAAAAGTGCTGCTTCTGAATTGGCGTAGGCTTCTGGACGCTCGATTCCAAGACATGACAAGGGTCCAGGCTGCACCCGGCTCCGATTCAAGGTCGCAGTAAGCAACGTATCGTTGGTACTTATCGTCGAAAAGCCAGTAGAAACCGTTTTCAAACACTCCATTTTTTAAATAGTCCAGGCAGGATCGGGCTATAAAGTTATTTTTTCCCAGGTGGATTCCCTGAGAAAACTGAGACAAATACAATAAAAGAATTAGGAATGTGGCTATGAGCTTATCACGTTCAGCAAGTGCCACTGACCAGTAGTATATGGCTGTTTACTTAATTTTCCCAATTCCGAGAAACACCGTCTGTGTTTTCCAATCAACCACCACTCCGTTTACAGATATACCCGGCGCGAACTTTGAATGAAGTTATGATCAACAATTAACTTATCAAAGCACCCAAAGTGCGGACCTGTTTGCTTAGGTTTGCTGAGCTTGAGAATTATTACTACAAAACATGCTGTAAAAAAATTTGCTTGAAAACAAACTTGTTTTGAGAGGGACCTAAATAAAAAAAAAAAAAGATTTTTTTGTGTTGAGACCACCTAGTTAAACTAGAAAACCTAAGAAGGAACATTTGGTGAACCGAAAGTCAGCTTCGGTTCCCAGACAAAGAAAAAATAACTGGGGAAATTCCAACATTGAGCGTCAAAATAATAAATGCATATTGCAAAGTGTTGAATAACCTCGGGATGAAACAATGGGGGAATGCTGGTGAAAAAACTGAACCTCAAGCTATCAAGACTCCTCACAACATTTATTTTCCGTAGTAGAGAGCTTCTCGATGGGGTGTTGACGGACCACAGCTAAAGTGACTGGAACGGCCATCAGCTCAAGGGGAAATTTCCAATAAAGACTCAATGTAAGAGCGAACGTATAAATGAACATTAGCTCGTTCATCTCGCGATATAGAGTCAGGCTAACAATTGTGTTGATCGCGATCTTGACTGCTTTATGGCCATTTTTCTTGTTGCTATATATAACACCTTGGTTTAGCGTTATTGGTGCGTTTTGGTGGCGTTTTGGTTTCACAGTTCGAGAGTTGTGCTTTTTTACTGTAGGCACCGCGCCTGAGAAATTTCGATTCTCTGTCTATTTGATGCTATTAGGCTTCTTTAATCCTAAGGGTGTGCCAGTGAAAGTCACGTTCAAAAACCGTCCCCTCTGTTTAAGATGTTTACTAAACGACAGCTCGTCAAAGTAATTTTAACACGACAGATTTGAAACTCGCTCACCTTTCCTGCTTTAATAATCTCTAACGGAAAAGCCACCGCGAAAAGCAACACCACAACAGACGAACACATCTTTGAGTATAATGAATGTGCTTGGAGAATCGTGAACTGAAATAAAGACACGCTGCGTGGTTTATTTATAGATGTTTTGGGAAAGGATAAGTTTACAATCACGTCCGCAGAAATCATATCCTCCTTAACGAGGATATGATGAGAGGTGCTGAAAGAGCATGTTACACAATATTTTTTCAATTAAAACTCTGAAACGTAGGTTGTATGGTGTAGCCAGTTTAGAGGGTGTTTAAGAACACTCTTTTGAGTATAATGAATTATACTCACCTCATTATACTCACTTCATTAAGTATAATGAATGTGCTGCAAGAATAGTGAGCTATAATAAAAAACAGACTTCCTGGTTTATTTAGAGATTTTTTTGGGAAAGGATAAGTTTGCAATCACGTCCGCAGAAGTCATTTCCTCCTTTACGAGGATGCAATGAGAGGTGCTGAAAGAGCGCGTTACACATTTTTTTTTTTCAGTTAAAAACTCGTAAACGTAAGTTTTACAGTATAGCAAGTTTAGAGCGTGCTTAAGAGCACTTCTTTGGTAATGCTAAATCGTAAATGAATTAAAACTATATTTCTTTTGTTGCCGAATACATAGCAAGCAAGAGCTTACCTGCGTTAACCATTGAAAAGAAAAGTAGCAACATAGTGAACACGAAAACTAACAGAGCACGAGGATGACACACACACATGTCTGAAGCATGTTCGGGAGAGAAATAATTTTTTATTGAATAAAGCGTGAGGCCACGTCTGCAGAGATTAAAGTCTGTGTTTTAGAACAGTTTTTGACCAAAATTTCATTGTATTCTCTAGCTTAGATCACATGCAACTTTGAAATAAAGTGACATGGTCAGCTACACATGCAAGATTGAAGGGGAAATCACGAGTAAGGACGTTTGACTCCACACTCTTTCAACAGAGAGAGTTTGAGTCCTGTCGAAATATATGGAAGTAATGATCGTAATGGATAAAGCTTCGATCGAAAGCCGTGGTAAAGGATCGTTCGGCCGGCAAAGAATACACAACTGAACTGTATAATAAATTTTGGATATAATAGGTTGAAAGAGCGTACCACTATGAGAGTACTCGAGCATTAGAGCCGAGCCACAAAGCTGTGCACGCTATCCTGCCAAATTGTCCGACCTTTTCTGGGGACTTCTCCTTGGCTTTTTGCGTGCTCTGAAAGTGAAATTTCGGAAGAAGCGAGCCGGCCTAAGTAGTACCTCTCGAGTGGATTAAGCAAGCCTACGCCGTCTGGTTTCTCCCTACACTCTCTCATGCTCTAGCAGCTTTCTGCGTGGCTTTGCAAAGAACAGAAGCACAGTCAAGGATGCTCGATTTCCTTAAATAGAACTGTTCTGGAATTTGGATCACTGGAATATTCAACGAAAAGAGCGCAAAACGGAGATGTCTGCTCGTTCTTTCATGTAAGAAAAGGGTGCAAGATTCGTTTAAACTAGACATAAAGCATGATAGAAATTGGATAGCTGTCAGTGTTTGCACGTCGGTTTCAAAAGTGTTTGCCACAAGGTGGCAATGTGTGACCTAGTGTTAAACGATCAGACCCTTGTTTCCCTCCTGCTCACGAAGTTCTAGCAATATTTTGCGCGAGATAACATATTTCGTAAGTTCAAAAGGGGAAAGCTGTTTATAGCGTATATGATCGCTTCATTGTCGTTGAGAACAAATAATTTCCGTTTTAATTACAACCCACGTCCGATAGACTAAAGTAACTCTAACGAAGTTCCGCGGTTCAAGTGAACAATTTCCTACTTTGAATACTCACAACATTTTGTAGCAATTCCTTGGAATGATGACCAATTAAAATCAGGTGGTTTTCGAGAGTGACTGGAAAGATTCTTTGGTTTTTATCAGACATGTTCTGTATGGGGTTCAGAACACTATTGCAGTCCAATCCAGTTCTCATTTTTGCTTTGGAACCATTGAAAACACAAAGATACAAATTTATGTACATAAATGATTTCCTATATATTTACAAGTCATTGTCTGCAACGTTATTTTAGGGAAAAACTTAGCGGCTGGAAGAAAGCTTCGCCTTCCATTTTTGGGGGGGGGGGAAATAAAGCACTGAATTTCTACCTAATACAAACAGCGAAACTTATTTTTGCGGACTAATCTACAGAACCAAGAGTTTAAAAAAATTTAAAAAATTGACGTGAAGATGAATTCCAAGTTAAGGTCAAAATAGGTATTTAAACAACACTTTAAACCATAGTGAAGTAGCCCACTCGCGTTTTCCCGCGCCTTCAGAACAGAGTTCTTGTTCAACCTTGAGTTATTATGGCTATATGTGATATTTTCCGTCGCTCTAAAATGGGTACAATGTTTATCGCAATCGTGACTTTTCTAACACGAGCTTTACCTTACTCTTCTTACATCTCATAGTATTCGCGATATGTGATAACATTCATAATGCCTGAATACTGATCAAATATTGAATTTTCTGTTTCTATCATCTAGTCCTGAATACAGCTGGGTGGAGGG